>NC_056730.1:195586585-195611585 GCF_019279795.1 Protopterus annectens
CATGCACTCAGGTCATTGGACTACAAGTATCAGTATGACTCAGTCATAGTCCATGTGGGTATAAATGACCTGAGACCTACTTCCCTAGACTACATGAAGAGAGAAATCATGAAACTCTTGGAATATGTGTCCAGAGCTGGTATGAGCTTAGCATTGAGCAGCATTTTACCTTCTCCAACGATGATGTCGCAATATGAACAAAAGATCACTGACTTTAATAATAATTGGCTTAGTTTCTGATGTCATTCTAAATGGGCACAATATTTGTCAGCATGGAAGGAGATGGTGAACAGACCATACTGCTTTGCCAGGGATGGTCTGCACCTCTCTCCTCTAGGGTTTTGAATATTAGCTATAACATTATCTTCCTCAGTAGTGGATTTTTTTAGGCAATGTCAAACTGAAAGTGCTTCCAACATAGAAAATCAAAATAATAAAAAAAAAAAAAAATATCTAAAGTTGTTACTGCTCAGTGCAAGGAATCTAAACAAAACCTCCACTCCCTAGAAGCTATCTTTACCCTAGAGAATGCTAACATATGTGCTGTCACTGAGACATGTTTTAACACCATGGAGAGCACACTGGCAGTGCAAGGTTATAGTGCCTTCCACACATTTAGACCAGCTACTACACAGACAGGGACTAAAGGTGAAGAGGGTCTCAATTTGCATCAAAAATAAATATACTTAAAGGCTGGTCAAACAGAACAATGCATTTGAACTTCTCCATGTTCAAATCACCATAGGAGAAATCCAATATTGCTCCCTTTCTAGCTATATGACACAGGAAACCTATACCATGTATTTAAACTTATTAGAAACACTTACCATCCAACCCAATACCATATTCATGGGCAAATTTAATTACCCCACTATTAACTGGAATCATATACAACACCAAATGTACAGGCATAGAAATTCCTGGATTTTGTAAATGCAAACTCCCTGGATAGGATTGTCAATACACCAGCAAGGGGTACAACCATACTGGATCTGGCCCTCACTAATATGGGAGAGTACTGCACCCCCTTAATGTTGCATCTTCTCTGGTAAGATCAGATCACAAAATTCTCACCTTTGAAATAAAAATAAAACCTGGAACCTCAGCTAACCTGGGAATTTTCAGAAACTACTCTAAGGCTAACTTCCTATTATCAAGAGATAACCTGGCAAAATGTCAAGCCCCCATAAACCCTGAGAACACTGCTGCCTACTTTAGAACTGTTGACAAGAACCCTATACAAGCATGTTAAAAGATGCACAGAGACAGCTGTACCCACCAGAAAGAAGTACAGAACTAACTCAAAAAACAAGCCACCCTGGTGGAATCACAACATCAATAGGCTGTATATCAGAAGGAAGAAAATCATGGCAAAAATTAGGAGGTGCAGCACCCAGTAGGATAAAATCACTCTCATCAAACTAAACAAATATCAGAGAAGACAAATAAAGTCTACAAAGCCACATTTGGTTAAATGTGGCCTCTCAGGCCAAGCACAACCACAAGGCATTCTTTAGTTACATCTACATCTACATCCTAAAAGGCTATACACAATTGCATGCAAAGCTCATTGCAAATGAAGCCACCTGTGCTGAGCCAGAAGATCCAAATGGATAGATGATAAATCAGCTAGCAAAGGAGAGTAGTATTGCTGGAACTGAATTCATCCTCATGTCTTGGTGAGTACCTTCATGAGGTGGACTCTCTTTTTTACAAAATCTCATCAAGATGATACTGATATACTGACTGTATTTTATATAGGGTATAGCAGAGATGTAAGTTAAAGAAAAAACTATAGCTGGGTGCACAACACCCAGGATAAAAAAGTGTCCTGTACTGGTAGGCACACTGGTGCCAGGTCTGGAAAAAATAAGAGTGCAGAATCCTCAAGACATGGAAACATTCCTACCATGTGGCTAGTCAAGGATCAGGAGGTGTAGATTTGGCCCCTATTATAGAAGGAAGTTGACAAAAATAACAAAAACTGATACGACAAAAAAAAAAAAAAAAAAAAACATAAAGATGATATAGTGGACTAGTGAGGATAAGAAAGAAATTCTGTCTTGTTACTATTATGCAGGAAAACCAGAATTTCCAAACAGAAGATATACAAAAAGATTAAGAAAGACATTAGCAGAAACAAAAATATTTGCACAAGAAAAACTGTCAGAAGCTTGAAATAAAAATTTGTGTTCATTAATTTAATAGATTTATGAAAAACATTATATAGACCAAGAAACCTTTGGGCCATTTAGAAAAAGAAGTGACTGAGGAAGTGCAAAATATAAAGAACCAAATGGAGAGATTTTTGAAAGGTAAAAGACAGAAATATTGAGATGGGAACGAAAGAGAGATCTACTATAGTACAATATTTATGCAAAAGAGAACGTCAAATTAATCAATACAAAAAGAACAGCCCCAAAGACATTCAAAGGGAAATAATTGCAAAGGCATCCAGATATGTAAAATTTCATAATTCAAAATTTAAGATCACAAAGAGGGAATGTAGAAAAGAAGATTAGTAAACTAGAAGTTAAAAAATAGAAACTGAAGTTATGGAATACCTGCAAAGTGAAGCATTTAGTGTTGAAAGTCTATCACAGGTTATATCACAGCATGACATCAATACGACTTGTTGGCGGGACACATTTGAGTCCCATAGACTTCCCCATCTGTGGAATAGACTCCCTCTCCACATCAATACCTCATTATCCCTTTTTAAGTGCAACCTGTATTACTGGATGGGAAACAGAAAATACACCTCTGGGATTCCACCTGTGTCCCTGCTGGACAGGGGCTTTGGGTGCTGACTTGTATAAACATGGCCTAAACTCTTGGCTTGGCTTATAAGGGCCTCAGGGCCAATAACCTAGTAACTTTGTATGATCCTGTGATCCTATGATGGAACAAAGAATCCCCCAAGTGAGGAGCCACAGGAGGAGCAGGAGACAACTGAAGAAGACATATGGACATGGGAAAGAAAAAGAGATTTAATAGTGTGCAATATTTATGCACAGGAGAAAGCAAAACTAATCAATACAAAAAGAGCAACACCAAAGATATTTGAATAGAAATACAGGCAAATGTATCTGGTTATGGAAAATATTAAAATACAACAATATAAGCAAAAAAAGATTTTTTTAATAAAGAATGCTTTTTATTCAGTTGATCTAAAAAGTAAAAAATAAGCAAGAAGAGTGAAAAATTTGCTAAAGAAACACAGACAAGCTGATTTCAGAAAAAAAAACATTTGAGGTAGGTTTTGCTGAGTCTGGTAATGAGGTAACAGGAGAAGTAGAAGAAATCAACAAAACCAAACTCAAATGCTTTTCTGAAACCAGCTTGTCTGTGTTTCTTTTGCAGTGTTTTCACTCTTCTTCCTTTTTTTTTTTTTACTTTTTAGAGCAAATTAATAAAATGCACTCTTTATTAAAAAAATCTTTTTTTTTTACTTATACTTTTAGTTAAAAAATAAAAAATGTGGGAAGTCGGCGATGTATGCAACACATACATCCAGTGAGAGAAGCAATCATTAAGCAATAGACAGTATGTCAGCACTCTGGACAGCTCACTGTATCAATGAGCTTGACAGAGTCACAGAGACAGAGAAATAAAGCCAAACTCAATAAAAAATAATTCTAAATAAATAAAAATAAGAAAACAAAGAGGAAATGTAGAAAAGAGAATCAGTAATGCAGAAGTTAAAGAAATAGGTACTGAGGTCATGGATTACCTGTGTGGTGAATGGATTAGTGTAGACAATCTAACTCTGGTAACATCACAGCAGTATAGTGCAATGAATCCCCAAACTAAGGTGAAATCAGTGAAGCAGGAAACATCTTATCAGTTGCCACATGAAAATACTTTGGAGCCTTCTGTAAAGACTGGTAGAGATGGGTGAAGGCTGCCAGCCTAGTCAAATAGAATTTGGTACATAATTCTATCATTTGTAAATACTGTGAAATATTGAAATGCAGGCTTGCTTCTTAAATGAAAGAATATGTTATGAAAGGTTGAACTTAAAACAATGTGGCAACATTGTCATCTGCTGTAAAGAAAGCTATGTCAAGCATTTCTTGTTGGTCCTTTGAAATTAAAATTATTTCATCCCTACCTTTGATGTTTACAAGTCGGCTCCAGTCCGGCTAGATGAAGGCTTCCTGCCTATTGTTTTAAGGCTAAAGTCAATTACCAGAATTTACATGTGGAATGTCCTTTATTGCTCTAAGTGTATAACAAAATGTTAATGCAGTTTCTGTCAGCCTGGGAACACCACCGTGCAAGCGTGGGCAGAGAAGGGCCACCTGTCACCCTTCGAAGGGTCTGGGTTGTGGTGCGTAGGGAGATCCAGCGTTCAGTCGCTGATCCCCTACAGCAGCTCAAGGAGAGAGTGGCATGTCTCATGGGTGAGCCTGCCCATCCTACGCAGCCCCCAGCACAGCCACCCTTGGGGCTGTGAAGGTGCAGTGGTGACTGCCCATGGGTGGGGATCTCAGTTCCACTGTTACCATCTGTGGGCTCATGGGCTTGCAATTTCCAAACACCCACCCCCATCAATTGTGTTCACCCACCCCATGTGTCATACACCACCCCTGTATGCGTCTTGTTTGTCTTGTCTGTTTACCTCCCCAACCTACCTCCCCAAATATACCTACTTCCTCTACCTTACTTTCCACTCTCACCTGAAAAAAAACAAAAAAGGCAATCTGTACCCACAAAAAAATTACGCTCCATACATAGCTGCCCATTTCGCACACATGTCCGCTGGACATGTAAACTGCTAATTATAATTGGCAGTACAACATACTTTGTTGTCCTCACCCCTCTCCCAGGGATGGAAGGTTTCACATTTCACTCCAAATTTATTGCATATGCACAGCTGTTGCTGGTAAAGAAATGGGCAGCTATGGACCTTCCCTACACCCGTCCTGCACATCCCGAGCTTGTTTTCCTACTGTCTTTCCCTCTTTGTGCCCCCTTTTTCACCCCTTTCCTATCTCCCCATTTTCTTTTCTTTCAAAGCAATTTGAGCGGGGGTTAGTGGGAGTAAGCACTTTTAAGCAGTAGTAAGCAGGTTTAAGCGAGTGTGTGCATGTGTGCGCCTAGCTAAGCATTGCTAAGCATTGCACAAACTTGCGCAAACCAGCTTACAACTGCTTAAAAGTGCCTTAATCACTCTGCATGGCAGGGCCCTTGTTCTGCTGAGCAGCAAAATGAAACACCTTTCTCAGTCTCGAACCCCAGACCTTGGACATACTAGACTGCATGAAGTACCACTAAGTCACAGCAGATATACAATAACTTGGTGGTGAAATAAATATATCATGAATTACAATGAGTGACTGTAAAGGAAAAATAGGAAGGCCATAACACAAAGCTTGTTCTGTGGATCTTTACCAGCAATTGTTGTGGAATTGCATTACATGAGTGAGATATGAGCAGCAGCCATTCTAGCAGCAAATAATGTTACAGAGGCACTTTACAACCCCCACACAGTATCATAGCAGGACAAACACTGGTATATCTGATTAGGGCAGAGGCCATACTGCCTAACTGTGACTACATTTCAGGGATGTCTCTGATTGTGAAACATATTTTAGCTATGTCCCTCTGAATCCCTCTGAAAAGTACTGATGTCAGTCAGAAAGGTGGGGTATTACACAATGAATACTGACAATAATAACAGTAGACACTGCTTATACTTCATAAAAGGTGTACTAATCCATATGCACTGCTTCACTCAAGTCTACACTTAATGTCTCTATAATGTGTAAGGTGTACCATACTTTTAACTACCTATCCCTGACTCCATGCAAAGATGTATCTGAGTGTTTCATAGGCCTGACAGAGCACAAACACACAGGCATATCAGCTATTCTGCTGTTACACACTCTGCAAATAGCTTTGGTAGGACTTCCACAAGCATACCCTTATGTAGGAGTACAGCACAGAATTCCCAAAGGATGTAGCCATGTACTGGTAGCAACTGACTGTAACAATGCCATTCTACCAGTGCTGAAAACACCTGTTGGTTGCACAGACAAAGAATAACCGTGTAACATCTGGCTACCATCTGGATAGGTTCACAGTTGGGAACTATGCAGACAGACCACCTGCCTTGATAAATTAACAGGTACACACCAATCCCTTAAGTCCAGTAAGATAACATTCACACAATAATACATAATGCTCTCTGTATGTCAGCATCCACCCCCACAATTAAAATATTCTTGCGTGTTTAGGGTCAACCAAGGATGTAGGTAGGCATACTCAGTATTGGAATTGTACAGTTGTCCTGAGAACCCTGTGCTAATGTCAACAATAAAAAACACAAACCCTGCAGAAATGAATACATTAATATTCACAGTATAACAGTTCACAAACAGTTCATGTGCCAAAAGAATACTTCTCAATAACTACTTTTGTATGGCAGTTAATTATATGAGTAGAAAAGAAACTACATTGTCACATATATCCTGTGTAAGTATTTGTAGGGGTGAGTTAAACTCTACACTGATAGCTCTGTACTGGAAGTGGCAACAGTCAGGTCTGAGTAAAACATGTACATCACTGTCTACACCTCTAGCTTCAGATATAAGAAGTATACCAACCTTCTGACGTACGCCGTGCACACAAGCGCAAACACGCTCACACCAGCTCACATGCATGCACACATGCTTACATGGACTAAAACTTGCTTATTCTTGCTAAAATGTGCGCACACAGGTGCATACATGCTTACACACATTTCAACAACCTTAGACATGCTTACTCCGGCTTAAATGCACACACACAGGCACACACATGCGCACACAGTCCTACTCGGATGTATGGGTGCGCACCCACGTGCAAACACATTGCAAGCACTTCTACAAGAAACTTTAGTGTTATCTATGGCATACACCTTCAATTTCTTGCCTTTAGCTAGGGTACCTGTTGACACACCTCTTCCAGTGATGAGTAACTGACAGCATACACATACCACTCTGCTCCAATGAGCTTCACTTCTTTCATACATACCTCCCTTGTGATGTCAACTATCTTCTACTTTGATACTCCCCTTATCCTACTGCTACACTCCACTGACTGTGCTCATTTGCTATGTAAACTTGGGATTCATTATCCTTACCTTCATTTGCATAGGATTGCCTACTAATGCTTAGTTACATCTCTTAGACTGAGCTTCCCCCCTTAGCAACCTCTACTCGGTAGCCATGTTGTCTTTAGTCTGCCATTCCCTTGCATTGTACATTTGGAATTAAAATAAAATCCATATTTGTGGATTTTAATTATTGGTTTTCTGGTTTTTAGAGCCCAGCACGTTTGCGCGGCGCTGTGCTATGCTTAACCTTTGGAGATCGGGATAAAAAAAAATTATTTTATTTTTATTTTGCATCGGTGAACATTGCCAATGGCCGTATTTTTGGCCATTGGCATGCTTCCTCAACTGGATGCATCCTTTTTTTGGAGCTATCATGGCTCCGTTTTGCTATTTGCAGAATGGTACTTAGTTGTCAATGGAGTACATTTCTGCAAATAACACTACTCTTACTCAGACAGGTTTGGTTTTCCTGGATCGCAAATTTACCTCATTTGCATAGCTTTTGCCTGCAATTGAGGTAATTTGCATATCCTAGCCTTGTCCATGTAAGAGTCATTTTAGGAGCTCTCTTGCATGCCCCTACCGGCTGTTCCTGGATCGCTCGGCAGACATGTTGGCTGCATGGAGTCTTACTCTACTCTTAGACTCCGTGCAAGCCTTCGTGAATCTGGCCCAATGTGTTTTTCTGTGATGTCAGAACTGTACTACTGATTTATTTTAAGTATTTCTGTGTGATCCCTGAACTTTTGACTAGCCCTGTATAATAGAAAGTATTGTCTTGTGGTTTTAGTTATTTCTTATTAAATATTTTAAAACCCTTTTAACTGTGGCTGGTTTGTGTAGAGATAAGTTAAGCTCTAGGTTACATTGCATATTTATAGAGATTACTGTACAAATCCACTTTAATAAGCCTTGACTGAATAGTCACACTGGATAATAATATTGCACAGTAATAATTGGATACCGTTTTAAGGGCCTTTGAGTAGCTGATAAATATTAGCTGGGTGGTGGCCAGTGGTACTACTGGGGTCTATATTAGATGAAAAAACTATCAAAATGTCGAGTACAACATGCTCGAGACACTTGGATCGATCATTCATCTAATCAGACTCTGAAAATGAAAAAAACTGGAGTTTTGAAAAGTTTAGTTTGTCCCACACCTTCTCTATACTAACATGTAACACACACACACATACAACTAATGACCAGAATTTACATGTGGAATGTCCTTTATTGCTCTAAGTGTAAAAAAAATGTAAATGCAGTTTCTGTCAGCCTGGGAACACCAGAAAAGTGTGACATGATGTAATGTTTTATCAGAACTGCAGTTTCAATTTAAACAGTGAGAACAGTGAAGGGTAAAGAACATAGGTGGTAGTATACTTAACACCGAAATTGTGATAAGAGACCTTGGAACACAGGTGGAAAGTAGTCTCTCCTTTGATAGTCACATCACCACAGTAGTCAGGAAATCCTTCTACATGGCACACCTCATCACAAAAGGTTTCTCATCCAGAAAAAAAGAGGTCATTGTTCCCCTCTACTCATCACTCATTAGACCCATTATAGAGTACAACTCCCCTTTTGGTATGTACCTCGCAAAACATCTACAACAACTTGAAAGGCCACTGAAATACCTCACAAAGAGGATTACTGGCCTCAAACAGATGCACTATGCAGACCATCTCAAAAAACTCCAGCTTTACTCCGTCGCATATCGCCTACTCAGAGATGATCTCTGCCTAACATACAGAGCTATGTCAAACCCAGAGCCGTTGGACATGGTCCACTTAAAGAAATCCCAATCCCTCCAAGCTACATGCTCTAGGGACCTAAACCTTGTCACCACAATAAACAGAACAGGAGGGATAGATTCCTGTCCCAGAGACTTCCCATACCCTGGAATAAACTACCTATCTATATCAAACAATGCTCCTCATTAGCACTCTTCAAGAAAAATCTTGATGATTGGATGGGAAATAGGAAATTCACCCCGTGGATCACCTCTGTGGCTCTGCTCGACAGTGGCACAGGAAAATAATTTTCTTGGGTGGCAAATGCCAGGGTACCTTTTTGGCTAGGCTTGTATAGGCTTAAGGGCTGATAGCCTAGTACCTACCTATGAATCAATGAACCTATAAACCCCTACATGCTCACATCATTCAACAACTTAAAACCTAAACACACTCTTCTGCTTTTAAAACAAAGTGGGGGGCTTTGCCCCCCACAATCCCCCAACTATATATACTACGAGATTGCTCTACATTGGGGAAAGGGCAATTTCCTGGTAATCACAAAATGAATACTTACACAAGTAAAGAATTCACTTACCTAACCATTCCAGACAGTGTAGCATCTTTTCATCACAAGCTACACTCACTACCATGGCCAACTAACTTTTCGAAACTCCAGTTGTCTGCATTTTCAGAGTTCGATTAGCTGAACGATCGATCAAAGTGTGTTGAGCATGTTGTACTAGACATTTTGATCATTTGTTCATCTAATATAGACCCTACTACAATATAGTCTGGGTAAAAGGGGCACAGCTGGAGAGCCTGTGCCAGTCTTCTCTAGAAGTGTCTGTGTGGTTGTGTAAACTCTTATCTCAAAGTGTTTGTGTGTCAGCTACGTGGGCAGGGACATGAAGCACTGGTTCAACAGAGAGGGTGCTGGACATTTTAGCTTGTCCAGCAAGGCTGAGATCTGGACCCTATAGCTGTGCCAATTGGGAGTCTTATTGGGGACCTAGAGAGCAAGGGAGTGACGAGCCCAAGACTGACTGTGATCTCCGTGTGCTCTTAAGGGAAATTGCACTTTACTGTGTGTATTTGTTATCTTTTCCTCATATATGAGACACCCTCTCTGGTGTTAGTGGTGAGAATTGAGGCTCCTTGATTGCTGGGCCAGGGCACAGGTGTCACATATTAATTGGTGGCAATGGTTGGGATATCCACCTCACATATTAATTGGTGGCAGTGGTTGGGATATTCTCACATATTAATTGGTGGCAGTGGTTGGAACATCCTCACATATTAATTGTTTGGCAGCGGAGTGATATCCACATCACATATTAATTAGTTGGCAAATACTAATTGGCTTGTTGTGGTGTCAGTAGAGTGAATCCTGTAGCTTGTGTACAGTGAGCTTTGAAGGTGTTTTGTACTCTAAATCAGCCATGCAGTAAATACTCAGAGTTCAGATCACTATTGCTTTATTTCTGTTGTTACCTTAGTTAGTCAGGGTGAGTGGGCAGCATGTCAGCAGAGGAGTATGGAAAGCTGACAAGGAGCCAGCTGGCAGAGATGTGCCAGGCTAGGGGACTTGTGTGTGGAAACCTGACTAAGGCAGACCTGATTGCAGCCTTGGTTACAGCTGCATCAGAAAACAGCAACCAGGAGGATAATCAGACTCGCAGTGGAGATATAATTCCCTCGGAGAATGGGCAGCTCAACCTTTCTGCAGTGGACCTAAAAATCCAGCTGGAGCTAAAGAGACTTGAGTTGGAGGCCAGGCATGTGGAAATAGAAGCAAATGAGAGACTGTGACATTTGCAGGCTGAGGAGAATGAAAAACTATTATGTCTGCAAACTGAGGAATAAGAGAGGCAGAGGCAGCATGAGAAGGAGATGCTCTTCACCAGAGTCATGGAGGTAATGGGGAAGGGAGTAACTGGGCCCCAGAAGCACAAAAGGTCAGTAAATTTCTTCCACAGTTTAAAGAGGGGGATAATTATGATAGTTTCATTCATATGGTTGAGAAGGTATGTAAACAATATGAAGTTGACCAAGGGCTCTGGGTACGGTTCCCGACCACCTTACTCCATGGTAACGCTGTAACTGTTCTGTCCAAAATGTCTGACATTGCACATTTTGATTATACTGATGTTAAGAAATGTCTTTCAGAGCTGTTTAAGCTAACATCTGAAACATATAGAAAGCATTTTGTGAGCACAGACGCAAGGCAGATGAAAGTGTATGTGAATATGTTGCTGAATTGAGCACTTATTTCCATAGGTGGGTGAGTGGATGTCAGGTCACCACTTTTGAAGGACTGGCAGACCTTTTGGTGAGGGAGCAAGCCCTTAGCACTTTGCCTGAGGACATGAGGATCAGGTTAGCTGATAGACAATGTGCTACTTCAGATGAGTTGAGGAAGAAGGAAGACCTATACCTGGCAAGCAAGGCAGCCCTGCACAGGAAGGGGACCCCCAGTACTGCTCATGGGTCTAAAGTAACCCATGGTGGGCAGCACAGACTGCCAAAACAGAATCTGCCAGTAGCAGGGGAAGCCACTAGTCCAGGTACACATCCAGGAGCTAGGGTTAAATGTTTGAATGCAACCAGTGGGGCCATGTGGCATACAGGTGTTCACGAAGGCAAGGTGGGGAACCAAAGGTGATGGAGCCAGTAAGTGGGAAAGACAAAATGAAAATAGTAGGTTGTCTTCAGACAACAGGGGTACTAAACTACCATCCTGCATATGTCTTAAGAGGGAAGGATTTGGATGAGGCAGTACCATGTGCTTATGCAGTTACACATGGTGAGGCTAGAAGACAAGCATGTGGGTCTGTTAGCCTGATGAAGACCCATACAGACTGCATACTTGCAGCCAGGACTGGTGAGGTGGTTACTTCAGGGAGTGAGCTACGCCACAGCAGTGAGACTAAAGGTGTGCCACAGCTGCTTGTGGGTACTGATGTTCCCTTGGACATAGTGACTGCAAAGGTAGAGGTGAGTAGGAGTACCCAAGCTGACAGTGAGGCACCACTGTCAGAGGATGCCAGACTTCCTGTGGAAGGGGAGCTGGGATGGGTTACAAGGAGAGAGCTGAGACAGGCTCAGGTCTCAGACCCTACATTGCAAGGCCTGTGGCAGGTAGCTAGGGAGGCATCTGATTCTCAAGGAAAGGGGGAATCTATATACTGGGAGAGAGGGTTACTATACAGAGAGTGGACCCCTGAGGGAGGGCAAGAAGGTGAATGAGTACAGAAGTTGGTAGTGCCTAGAGCCTACTGTCTGGCACTTCTAGCAATAGCCCATGATATTCCCTTTGCAAGTCATATAGGCATAAAACATACAAAGATGCATATTATGCAGAACTTCTATTGGCCTGGAATTTCCAGAGATGTAACAGGGTACTGTAGAACCTGTGAGTAGTGCCAAAAGGTAGGCAAGGCAGAAGACAAGGTGAGAGCATCTTTCATGCCTTTGCCTGAGACTGAAGAGCCATTTCAGAGGGTAGCTATGTTTATTGTGGGTCTTCTGAGTACCCCAGGTTCCACAGGGAAAAAGTAAATTCCAGTGGTAGTGGATTATGCTACACAATACCCTGAGGCAGTGGCTTTGTCTTCCATTGAGACAGAGAAGGTGGCAAATGCTTTGTTTTCAGCAGGGTAGGTTTCCAAAAAGAAATACTGACTGACAGAGGTGCCAATTTCATGTCAGACCTGTTGGCTTGTCTGTGGAAGTCCTGTGGGGTGAAGCACATGAAGACCACCCCCTACCAACCCCAGACTAATGGTCTTGTTGAGAGGTTAAACTCTACAATCAAGTCCATGCTACGGGCATTTGCAGATCAGTTTAAGAGGGAGTGGGACAAATATTTGTCCCATCTGTTGTTTGCTTACAGAGAAGTTAACCAGGAATCCATAGGTTTTTCATCCTTTGAGTTGCTGTATGGGCATAGGGTGAGGGGAACTTTAGATTTAATTTGGGATGAGTGGGAAGGTAAGTGCAATTCTCACAATGTGTCTGTTGTAGCATACATCCTAAACCTCGGGACAAGGCTCAGGTAACTCATGGGCTTGGCCCAGGAAAACCAGGCAGAAGACCAACAACAGAAAAAGGTGTGGTATGTCAGGAATGCTCGAGCTAGAGAGTATGCTGTGGGGGAGCAGTTAATGGTTCTCATTCCTGTCAGACCCAGCAAACTGCAAGCAGCTTGGGAGGGACCCTACAAGGTGGTAAGAAAGGTAAGTGATGTTAACTACATGGTGGAACTGCTAGGCAAAAGCCTAGGGGACAAATTGTTCCATATTAAAATTCTGGAACCTTACCATGATACGGAGGCCCTTGTGCTGAGCATTTGCAGTGGATTCCAGGAGGAGTCTGAGGGAGATCTGGGGACTGATCTCCTCAGTGGTGCTCAGGCTGACATCTCAGTGGAAGGGGTATTAATGTCCCAGCAGCTATCTCCTACCCAGGTTTGAGAAATCTGAGCAGTATTGCAGGAATTTGGGGACATGTTCACTGGGAAACCAGGGTGCACCCACCAAGTGCAGCACCCAGTGAATACAGGACCCCAAAGGCCTATTAGGCAGGCCCCTTATAGGGTGCCTGAGAGAGTCAGACAGACCCTGAGGGAGGAGGTACAGGAGATGTTGGAACTAGGGGTGATTCAAGAATCCAACAGGCCCTGAGCCTCCCCAGTGGTGCTGGTGCCAAAGAAGGATGGCAGCACCAGGTTCTATGTGGACTACAGGAAATTAAATAGTCACACAGAGTCGGATGCTTACCTCATGCCTAGGACAGATGAGGCCCTAGAGAAGCTGGGTGGGGCTAAGTATCTGAAAACCATCAATCTTACCAAGGGTTACTGGCAGATGCCCTTGACGCCCACTGCTAGAGAGAAGTCAGCCTTTGTAACTCCTTTTGACTTGTATGAGTTCACAAATATGCCCTTTGAGATGAAGACTGCCCCAGTGACTTTCCAGAGGCTGGTAGATCATATCCTAGCAGGAGCAAGATGGTTTACCCTTGCTTACCTTGATGATATTGCCATCTACAGCCATTCCTGGCCAGTGCACCTTCAGCATGTCAGGGAGGTGCTGGGCAGACCACAGAGGGCAGGGTTGACCATTAAGCAGAGCAACTATCAGGTGGGTATGGAGAAGGTCTCCTACCTAGGACATAGAGTGGGGAGTGGAAAGATAAGGCCAGGACCTGCCAAAGTGGAAGCCATTCAGGCATGGCCTGCACCTTTTTGGTAACAGGTGCAAGCCATTCAGGCATGGCCTGCACCTGTTAACAAAAAGCCGGTGAGGGCATTTTTAGGGACAGCAGGGTACTACAGAAAGTTTGTCCCCAATTATAGTACCATAGCTGCTCTGCTCACAGACCTGACAAAGAAGAACAGGCCAGATAAGGTAGTGTAGACCCCAGCATGTGTGCAAGCATTCCAGAAGCTTAAAGAAGCTTTGGGAGGACCCCCTGTGTTAGCCAGTCCAGATTACAACTAAGAATTTGTTGTGCAGGTGGATGCTTCAAAACATGAGGTGGGGCTGTATTTAGCCAGATTTCTTCAGAGGGGGAAGAGCACCCAGTGGTTTATCTCAGTCGTAAGCTCCAACCCAGGGAGGAATGCTATGCAGATGTAGAAAAGGAATGTCTAGCCATTGTGTGGGCATTGCAGAAACTTCAGCCTTGTTTGTATAGTAGAAGTTTCACTGTTATGACAGATCACAACCCTCTAACATGGTTAAACAGAGCCAGTCAGCAAAATGCCAAGTTGCTAAGATAGAGCCTGGGGTTGCAAGCATATGATATGTCAGTGCAGCACTGCAGTGGGAGTAGCAATGCCAATGCAGATGGGCTCTCAAGACAGGGAATGGGGTGGGTATACACAGATAGACCTAACTCTCTCAAGTGGCGTTTCTCAAGGGTCACTTGTAAAACTAGCTTGAGTTCTCCTGGGGGGGGGGGAGACTGGTAGAGATGGGTGAAGGCTGCCAGCTCAGTCAAATGGAATTTGGTACATAACTCTATCATTTGTAAATACTGTGAAATGTTGAAATGCAGGCTTGCTTCTTAAATGAAATAATATATTTTGAAAGGTTGAACTTAAAACAATGTGGCAAGATTGCCATCTGCTGTAAAGAAAGGTAAGTCAAGCATTTCTTGTTGGTCCTTTGAAATTAAAATTATTTCATCACTGCCTTTGATGTTTACAGGTCCGCTCTAGTTCGACTAGATGAAGACTTCCTGCCTGTTGTTTTAAGGCTAAAGTTAATGACCAGAATTTATATGTGGAATGTCCTTTATTGCTCTAAAAGAATGTAAATGCAGTTTCTGTCAGCCTGGGAACACCAGGAAAGTGTGAAATTATGTAATGTTTTATCAGAACTGCAGTTTCAATTTAAACAGTGAGAACCAGAGATTATTAAGCATTTTTGTCTTGAACATCCAACTCAGCACTGCCTTATGCCCTATGTAAGTTATTTTAGAAGTGTGTTTTCTTTTAGCAATAGCTAGAAAATTAGAAATATTAGACTGTTTTTCTGTGATGTCAGAACTGTACTACTGATTTATTTTTAGTATTTCTGTGTGAACTCTGAACTTTTGACTAGCACTGTATAGTAGAAAATACTGTCTTGTGGTTTTAACTATTTATTATTAAATATTTTAAAACCCTTTTAACTATGACTGGTTTGTGTAGAGATAAGTTAAACTCTAGAGTACATTGCATATTTATAGTGATTACTGTACAAAGACACTCTAATAAGCCTTGACTGATTAGTCACACTTACCAATTGGGTAATAATATTGCACAGTAATAATTGGACACCCTTTTAAAGGCCTTTGAGTAGCTAATAAATATTAGCTGAGTGGTGGCCAGTGGTACTACCATATAGTCTGAGTATAAGGGGCACAGCTGAAGAACCTGTGTCAGCCTTCCTGTGGTTGTGTAAACTCTTATCTCAAACTGTGTGTGTGTCAGCTACTTAGGTAGGGACACGAAGCACTGGTTGGACTGAGAGGATATTACAGATTTTAGCTTGATCAGCTAGGCTGAAATCTGGACCCTATTGCTTTGCCAGTGGTGAGTCTTATTGGGGACCTGGAGAGCAAGGGAGTGATCAGCCCCAGACTGACTGTGATCTCTGTGTGCTCTTAAGGGACATTGCACTTTACTGCATGTATTTGTTATCCTTTCTTCATATATGAGACACCCTCTCTGGTGTTAGTAGTGAGGATTGAGGCTCCTTGATTGCTGGGCCAGGACATGGGAGTCACACCTTCCATAGGAAACCACTACAAAAATTCAGTTGGACTTGCACAGTAAGGGAAGAAACAGCAAATTGTGGCAAATCTGATGCAGTCAATGCTGTGGAGTGATAAGCCAGTGAGTTTTCATATGAAAGAGCAATGGATGACACAGGACAAAAATGAAGAGGATGTGGTACAGGAAAATGCTCTGGAACTTTCTGTAGAATGCCTGCAGTAAGTGGAGAACAAAAAATATACACTCAGTTTAGAAGAAAATGATCTACGAGAAAAGTCACTTGATCTAATAGTGATGGACACATATTAAGATCAGTGAAAGGAATAGAATATAGAAAGTCAATAAAACGCAAACTGTTGAAGCTTGATAAAACAAATGAACACATTAATTAGGATTGTTCATAGAGCTTCATGCAATATAACAGAAGTAAATAGGATATATTACTGTGCAGGTAAATTAATAACAGATAAAGTCTTACCACACAAACCCAGTGCAGTAAGGAAAATGAAGGGAAGACATGAAATGACATCATGGAATTATCGAACAGAGAAAAAATTAATACAATTCAGACAAGAAATGTCATTGTTAGAAGAATATAGAAGGGGGAACAGATCAGCAAAAATACTCAGAAATGTAGACGTGATAAAAGCAATGTGCACTTTAGGAACAGGTCAGGATCTAGCATGCACTATCCCAAATAATAAATTAAAAATATCAGCACAGGCACAATAATTTAGAAGATATGCAGACAAATATAAAGGAAAAGTACAAAATAAACAATTTATTGATAGCCCAAAAAGTTTTATAGAGAAATGGTAAGCAAGGCCAAAGGAAATGAAAATCCACCAGCAAAAGTATAAATACATTTTAGAGAAATATCTATGAAGATATGTCCAGGTGGACAGTAGTTTCTCCTTTGATAGTCACATTGCTACAGTAGTCAGAAAGTCCTTCTACGTGGCACACCTCATCATAAAACGGTTCTCATCCAGGAAAAAAGAGGTCATTGTTCCCCTCTACTCGACACTCTTTAGACAAATTATAGAGTACAACGCTGCTTTTGGAATGTACCTCACAAGACATCTGCAGCAGCTGGAAAGGCCACAGAAGTACCTCACAAAGAGGATTACTGACCTCAAACAAATGACCTACACTGACCATCTCAAAAAACTCCAGCTTTACTCCAGAGCATATTGCTTACTCTAAGGTGATCTCTGCCTAACATATAAAGCTATGTCAAACCCAGAGCTGTTGGACATGCTACACCTAAAGAAATCCCAATCCCTCCGAGCTACATGTCTGGGGACCTAAACCTTGTCACCACAATAAACAGGACATGCTGGAGGGATAGATTCCTATCCCAGAGACTTCCCATTCTCTGGAACAGGCTACCCATCTATGTCAAGCAATGTTCTTCATTAGCACTCTTCAAGAAAAATCTTGATGAGTGGATGGGAAATAGGAAATACACCCCCGAGGATCACTTCTGTGTCTCTGCTCAGCAGTGGCACAAGAAAATAACTTTCTTGGGTGGTGTAAGCCAGGGAACCTTGTTGGCTAGGCTTACGTAGGCCCTTGAGCTGATAGCCTAGTACCTACCTATGAACCTATAAGATCCTGTGGAACATAACAAAAATGCTGAATGGAAAGAAGAAGTAAAGGAAAGAATATGAAGTTTTAATGTACAGGCTATTAAATGGGATGATGTAATGCCCACAGAGATTGAAACAAAGTTAAGAAAAGCTCCTAATTTGAAACTGCAGGCCCAGGTGCAGTACCTAACTTCTGGCTAAACATATAAATGTCTTTACATGAAGATTTAGGAATTAGCAAAAACTATTCATATGCATACTCCAAACAGACTCCAACCTGGTTAACAACAGGAAAAAGAATACTCATTCATAAGAGTTAACCTGCAACCTATCCTGAAACAATAGACCAATCACTTGCCTTCAGGTGACATAAACTATATGCTGGAATTGATGCTGACAGAGTTTATAGTCATTTGAAAAAAACTCAAACATGGCAATAGAACAAAAGGGTAACAAAAGAAAGTCATATGGAACAAAGGATCATTTCCTGTTAAATAAAGTCAAAATTGAGAACTATAAAAAGGAGAAGAATCTAAGTATGACTAAAACAAAAGCACTGTACTTTATATTACTAACAGCTGTTTAACTTTGGACTGCTGCAACTTTTTATATTGTATACTGTATCTGTCTTGGAGCTTATCTCCCCATATTTTTGTATATGTCTTGGAGCTTTTCTCCCCAGGCCTCTACTGAAAATGGACATGTATCCAGTTAGACTAGCCCAGTCAACAAATGTAAAATAAATAAAATAAATAAATAAATAACTAATTTGACAGTGTTCCACATTCATGGATAAAACAGTGTTTAAAAGTGTATAAGATATACTCTACACTGATCAATTATATTACAGTGACAATGAAACAGTGGCAAACAACTTTGCAGTTAAGCCATGAGGATGGACAATTTATTCTTCCAGTGATAAAAATTCAAGGAAGATATTTTAGGGTGACTCCTTGTCACCATTCTTCTTTTGTCTTGCCCTTAACCCATTAAGCTGTCTACTTAATAGAATAGGTCATGGCTATAATTTGTCTCCTAGAGAACAACAACGTGTAAAGACTTCTAATTTTCTTTTTGTGGATGATTTAAAACTGTAGAGTTCATTAGATGAGGAACTGAAAGTACAACTGCAAATGGTCAAAACGTTTTCAGATGACATAAGTATGTCATTTGGTCTTGATAAATTTGCAAAAGCAACCATTAAAGCAGAAAAGTTGCAGCACCAAGAAAACATTAACCTGGGCCAGTAATGTGATATAAAAGAGTTTGAGCAAAACAGAATGTATAAATATTTGGGAATTGATGAAGGATCAACAATAAAACATGAACAAATGTGAATAAAACTTAGTAAGGAATATTTTAGAAGACTAAAATTAACACTGAAAATATCACTGACATCTAGGGATAAAGTCCACAATATAAACCAATTTGCTCTTCCTTTTCTAACTTATAGTTTTTGAGTGATTCACCGGCCTCAAGGAATGTTGGATTGCTTGGACAGGAAAACAAGAATGATGCTTCCTCCTTATCAAATGATTTATAAAAAACAGGGTATGACAAGACTATATATTCCCAGTTCTGGAGGAGATATGGGCCTCCTCGAAATTTATTACATGTATAGATTTGCAATTGTAGGACTGCATATATATCTGCTGACCTCCAATGACCCAAATGTAGTAAAGGTTTTAAAACATGAAGAGAAGAAGTCTAAGATGACTTCCCTGCTTTGTTTAGCAGAAGTATACTGGTGTCAACAAGGAATGGAAATCAAACCAGAAGTAGATAAAGATCAGACAGCAATCTGCCAAAAAAACAAAATAATGAATATAAACTGAAGGACCAGATGAGAAGGCAAGAAATGTGGAGACTGCATTAATATAGTTGCAAGTATCAGCTATACTCTTGGACCAACTTCATGTTGATCAGGATCGATAGCAGGAATGGTTAAGGAGAGGTAAATGTAAATCAAAAGATGAAATGTTAATACTGGCAGCCCAAGATGGTAGACAATGCACACGTTGGTTTACAATGTCCATTGACCATGTGGGAGAAATAGACAAATATAGGTTTTGTAAAACAGAATTGGGAAAAGTTGCACATCTTGTTGCTGGTTGTGATATACTAATAGCAGAAGGACTGTATACTGAAAGGCATAATAATGCGGAAAGACTGTTGCATTGGGGATTGTGCAAACATTATAATATTGAAGTAGCTGAAAAACATTGGAAACATGAGCCACAAAGCATTACAGAAAATTATGAAGTTTATATCACATGGGCTCACCCATTACCAACAGTTCAAAAATAGATGCAAGAAAATCAGATATAGTAGTCCAGGAAAAATAGACAAAAGTAGCCTTGATCATTAAAATTGCAACACCAAGTGACTACAGTGTCTTAAGTACAGAAATACACAAATTCATAAAATACCAGGATATGCATGCAGAAACGAGGGCAATGTGGAAGAAGGATAACCAGACAGTTCCAATAGGGTTGGGACAGTGGCCTAAAGGTTAAGGTGTTTGCCTTACAAACACAAGGTGCAGTGTTTCAGTATCACAAGGGATAATTGGTTAGGCTTAAAATGGCTTGCATGGGCAGTTAGCTTAGTACTAATCTATGAACCTTTAAGTTATTCTATCAACTTTTAAGGGGTTGGGAGGATGGCCTAATGGTTAAGGTGTTTGCCTTACAAACACAAGGTGCAGGGTTTGAGTCTCACAAGGGATAATTGGCTAAGCTTACAATGGCTCGCATGGGCAGTTAGCCTAGTACGAACAATAAATAAATAAATAGTAGGTGCAACGGGTCTTATAAAAAGACTTTATAATCATACTTAGATATGTTACCATTACATGTGACAGTGTAGGAATTGCAGAAGGGGTCATTACTGGGTATATTGTGGGTGCTCCAAAGACCATTTCTGGCTAACATAAAAGACTGAAACAATACTAATTTTATTACCTTTAATCATACTTTGACTTAGGAATGGAGTCATTCCCATCATTGATGAAGCCCAATTCAGAAACTCAAAAGACTTGAAGAAATAAAAAAAAAAGCCAGAAGATATAGAAAACCTCCTGGCTAAAAAATCCAGCTCCAGCTTTATTCCTTTTTTCCCCATCAACCTTCCCTCAGGAAATGCGATCAAATATAACTCCCCTGCTCTCACTAGGTAACAGGAACTGGTCCTTAATGCTCTCTCTAAGGCCAAGAACACTGCATCAGTGGGTCCATACAATATCCTAGGAGGTCTTTTAAATAGCATGAAACATGATCTATCAGGCTCTCTGAAATTGCTGTTTAACTGTAGCCTCCAAACATGTTTTTTGCCTCATGAATGGAGCGCAGCAACAGTCATCCCTCTGCTTGAAGGTGGGCCATCTACAGACCCTAGAAACTACAAATCCATAAGTTTCACTAATTTCATATGAATTACCATGGAAATGATCAGTAATGACATAGGAAACTTCCAGACACTGGACCCAACCAAATTTGGTTTACTCAAAAGCAGATCATGCCTATTTAACCTACTGGACTTCTTTGAGAAGGTCACAAAAGCAATGGATGAGGGAAAAATGGTTAATACTGCCTAGCTTGACCTGGCCAAGGAATTTGACACAATCCCCCATTCTGGCATTGTTGACAAACTTAAGAAGTTAGATACAAACCCTTATGTAACCTTGTGGATACCCAGATAGCTCTCTGACAGGACCTAGGAAGCTAGAATTTGGGAGTCCACCTCTACAAAGAGGCCAGTCACAAGTGCAGTCCCTCAGGATTTATCCTGGGACTGATCCTTTTTGGCATTTACATCTATGAAGACAAGGTCAATGTCAATATCCTCTGGCTGACTAAATGTGCAAATGATTGCAAATTAGGAGCTGTTATTGAATTGCCAATCACCACAAATGCTCTCCAGGAAGGGCTGACACAGACAGACAACTGGTGCCAGAGCCATGTACTAAAACTAAATGCCAAGAAATGCATAATAGTGTCATTCAGGAAGTCATCCACTCCTGGTAACTATTGTATTAACAACTCACGCCTAAGACTTTAGCCAGTCGTCAGTGTCATGGGGACACACAATGCAGTAGTCTAACCTTTGACCATCACATGTCTACACTAGTGAGGAAATCATTCTATGTTGTGCAACTTATAAAGGAAGGTGTGGCATCTAGTTCCAAGACTTTCATTGTTCCCCTGTATCCAACATTCATCAAACCTATCATTGAGTACAATGACGCCTTTGCTATGTACCTAAACAAGCATATCCCAGAATTGGATCAGCCAGAGAGGTTCATCACTAAAAGAACACAGGGAGTAAGAAATATGTCCTATGCAGACCACGTCAAGGCTCTATCCCTGTGTTCTGTCTCCTGCAGACTGTTTCAGGCAGATCTATGCCTAGCATACAAGGCATTGTCAGACCCCACTTTGGTGGAGCTCCTGGATATCTGCAAAAGATACAGCATCAGAATTACCCATTCTAAAAACTTAAACCTTGCCTGTGATATAGATTAGACCTGCTGGAGAAACAGGTATGAATTCCAGAAAGTACATCATTCTCTGGAACAGGATCCCCATCCATGTAAAGCAGAGTTCCTCACTAAACCAATTCAAGTGCAACTTGAATAATTGGGTGGGGAACAGAAACTTCATCCCTGGTATGGCACCAATGTCTCCTATGGACATAGGCAACCTGTAAATGGTTCATCTGCCAGGCCCTGCTTGTAAATGTCTCACCTCCAACCCCCTGCTTACACATATCAAGGATACCAGAACTTGTCAGAGATTTGGAATGCATGGCTAGGATTAAAGAGGCCCTTGTGGTTGTTATCCTAGTAAACACATAGGAAACTATGAACATACACTCATAAACTTACTAACTTCCATCATGTGTGTAACTGTATATATATATATATATATATATATATATATATATATATATATATATATATACACACACACACACACACACACACACACACACACACACACACACACACACACACACACACACACACACATATCTTTTAAATGTTATAATAATATAAAATGCCATACTAATGTCTATGATTTTATGTGATGTTGGCCATTAGCATTGTAATGACCTGTGACCCTAAGATCATTTCACATATCAATGTTGCTATCATCATGTGCTATGCTGAGGTGTGTATGTAAAGTAGGCCTATAAGAGTGTATTACAATCTGTGATATGAGGCAATATATTGACGGCCACTGCTGCCATTTCATTAGATGTTTCTTCTATAATAGCTGTAGTGATATGCCTCCTGAAAACTGTTGACATGGGATGATAGTATGTATAGTGCTGGCTTATTAATGCTTGGAAGTTGTAGTGGAGCACATAAACATTCTACACAGTTCTTACTCAAACATCACATTGACACATGCAGTATGGCACAGGTTTGTGTGTGTATACCTACCATCATTAAATGCTCTGTGATATACATTAGTATAACGTCATACTGATTATATGGGCATATAAGTCTTGTTTTATGCACATATTGTTATGCTGTGATATACACAAAAATATCATATTTTTGATTCAAGGGTGACCTTATGGAATTCATTGTATACACAATTATGTTGCAATTCACAAGGATTATTGAGGTGTCAGCAGCAACATTGTGTAACTATCAGCATTTGTGTCAGTAAATGTTCTGTGTGAGCCACAACCAACTCATTTGCAATGTGTCCTTGTATGGCATCAGGCTGCTCAAACACAGCTTTCCCATAAACGACATATATGTACATGTTATGCAATTGCTGTAATTACATGAGATTGGTACAGTTGTATGACTGTGTGAACAGTACCACTGTGTGGCATGTGATGCATAAACAAGGTTGTATTTCGGGGTGTTGTCACAAATCATTTATTTAAATAAGTGTGAAATGTTAAGGGAATAAGCAACTAAGCAAAGAGATGTTTGTGGATGCCATCAGCCATATTCAGCCAGAGAAAATAGAAAGTCTGATAGTTGACAGTTTGACTTATAATTCCCTTCCACCTTATTGTCACTGGCTATCAGCCCAAGTATACATGCAAACATTACTCAGATTATCTTCTCAGGACAGCAGCTCAGCTGTGTGCTCTCTAAGGCAAACAACACAGAATCAATGGGCCCTGACAACATCCCAGGTTGCCTATAGTGTGACTTAAAACCTGACATAGCAGACACAGTTGAATCCTAAGCAGCAACCGTGACAGAAATTCCAATATATTAAAACAACCAACCAGATGGACAGCACAATATTACACGCAATTTTTATTAAAACAAAAAATATAACTTCTTTAGCGCCTTGACCTGTTTGTCTTTACAGAGTATAATACTTCAGTCTAAAACACTCTGTTCTATATACACAAAATCTACCCATTACATCATTAAACAATGAAACAATTAAACAGCAAAACAATTAAATAATTAAATCAAATGCCTCCAATTACACTCATTGTTAAGACCTTTAGGGGACATAGTATTAAATTTCAGAATGAACATTGACTCCTTCCTAAGGAGCTTACTTTTACCATCAAATACATCATAAAAATCATAATAAATCTGTCGTAAAAAAGTGAATTGTAAACCCTCTATCTTGACATTATGCTAATCTCAAAAATGTAAAGCTACGGGACTTTCCACTTTTCTTTTTCTATTATCTCTCTCATGTTCCTTCACCCTAGTTGCAAAGGATCTCTTACTTTCCCCTATATAACATTTTTTACATTAACTTATAGCAGTGACATAAAAAAGATATGCCTAGTTATTAGGAATAATTGCAAGATTCTTTTGGCAGGCAACAACATAAATTGCATCGTTTGCAAAGAACCCCATTTCTGTTATAAGAATAGAAAGAATCTGCAATGACTACTTTGTCAGAATAAAACTGGGACAAGGCCTATTATGACTGGTGCACAAAATGGTGCATTTTCTTGCAGAACATGCAAAGTCTGTGCATATATAGACTCTAGAAACTATTTTATACATCCAAAAGCAGGGCATAACTATAGACTAAATATGTATACTGATTGCAACACTAGGAATGTTATTCATGTTGCTCAGTGTCGCTTATGCACAAGTTGTTATGTTGGAAAAAGCAATAAAAGTCAGGATCTTATGATATCTCAGTGATATAAAATTACACATTTAAAACAATGCTTTGAGTCAACATATCTCTGCCTACCCAGGGCATAAATTCTGTGTTTGGTACTGGAAGTTGTGAATGAGAGCCAAATAGGAGGAAATTGATGAATATGACTGAAATTGGTGAATTAAGATGGATAGCAG
>NC_056730.1:195616585-195738455 GCF_019279795.1 Protopterus annectens
ATCATCGCTCTAAACTCTTAGCACAAAAAAAAAGTGTTCTTACTTCTCATCATAGCTCTCAAGTCTCAACTCAGTCAGAAATGGTGGTGGCTAGGGATAGTAGGCTCTTTTTACCTTGTACTAAAGGTACAGGGTTTGAGCCTCAATACCTCTAGCCATCAAGTGTATTATATGGGGGCATTTGAACTGCAAGTATACAAGAAAGGTGTTTTAGTCTTGATTGAGTTAAGTATGTTTGAAATTGATTTTTCTTGTCATTGTTAGAACTACTTGTGTGTCTTTATCCCATGTTGCTCTAGTTTCTTCTCACATATCCTACTGTTTTATGACTTTTTCTCTCTCTGTATGCAGGACATTGCAAATGCAAGATGTAGCTGTCTCAATGGTTAACGTTTGTCATTTTTTCTTTGACTTCTATATATGGTTTTCTTTCTTCTACTTAACTTTTTGGTATTGGATGATTCCCTGTGATCAGAACAGTTTTGTTTTTAGTTTGTGTATAATTATATTGGATGAAGCTGGAGTGTCTGACATCTGAAAGCTATAGGAAACATTTTTTTCCAGTCTTGGAGAAAATATGTCACGTGCAAGAGATTGGGTAATTCATGGAAGGTTGCAATGGGTGGAGGATGCAAGAAAAAAAAAAGAGGAGGGTGAGAAAATTACAAGGAGGCTAGCTGCACTAGTGGACCTAGAATTACTTTATTTCTTATATGAGGAATATTTGTAGCTTCATACCACTTTTCGGGTTTGTTTCTGGGCATGTAGTAATGTTATACTTGCATTTGCTTTATACTGCTACAATTTTCAGAGTAATTTACAGCAGAATAGCTATTTGTAGTCACCTTTATTTGAATTTCTAGGAGGCAGTTTTCTTTTGAAAGTGAAGGAACCACAAATGTGATCCCAAGAACAGCATGATGCATTGAATGAAAATATGAATTACTTATACTAAGTATGAGTCTGAGATCGCAGTACCTTAATGTGTGTTCCCTTTACTCCTAGGGACAGTGATTTCATAGTTAGCATACATCAAAACAAGGGTAAGTAGATCTGCAAGAAGCAATGCCTTCTTGCAAATTTGCTTTAAAAGCACTAATGTATGTGTTTACTTTTGCCATTTTGCTTGTATATCTATTAGTTTATTGTTCTTTATTTGTGCATTTTATCATTCATTGTATTTATTTTTGTAACAATGAGACTTGCAATCATAATAGGGAGCCTTAACACACACCATGAAAGGGGTAGTTGAGTAGGAAATTTCAGAGGCTTTCTTCTGTATACTTCTTTTTACCTCTGTGTGTTCATTAGTAGTTTGAGAACTATTTGTGTAGTTTTCAAAAATCACACTGCAGGCGAAGTCTCCAGTGTGACACTTTTCTGTTAGATAAAATAATATCACAAAGCCTGTGAAGCAGTTTTGCTGCCTTAGGAAATATAAAGACTCTTTTTCATATTATTTATTAACATCAACTAAAACATATGCAAAATAATCAACATTTGGTTGAACCAACTTTCCTTTGTATGCTAAGCCATTCTCTAGTTCAGATTTCCATTCTAACATATCTTGTGTTTCTCACTGCTCTTTATTTTCCTTCATTGAATGGAAAGGCTTTTTTCAGTGTGGAAGGGATATTTCTATTTGTCTTTAGAGTGGCATTATTTGCCAATTAAATTTCAACTGTGGGTACATATGGAATGAGAATGGAGCTTTCTTTGAGTTTGAGACTTCATGAAAAAGTCCCTTACCATAATTATGTGACTGGCAATTCACACACACAGACACACACATACACACACACACACACACACACACACACACACACACACACACACACACACTCTCTCTCTCTCTCTCTTACCCTGAGTAGTGCTCGGCCTCTTCTGTTCCATCCTCATGTTGTTGCTGTCGCCATTAATCCTGGGCCTGGCTCCATTTCAGGGCTCACTGTATCCCCCAGCCTGCTACCGCCATTAATCCTGGCTCTGTGGGCTCGCTATATCCCCGGCCCCTTTGCTGCTGCCATTAATCCGTTTCAGGGCTCACTGACTGTATCCCCGCCTCTTCTGTCCCCCATGTTGCATTCCCACCATTAACTTAACTGCCAGCCAGCCGGAAATGATGATGCGAGCTCCTTGAGCTGAATTCCGACTGGCTTGTAGCCTGACAGTGCTGATGTCATCGCGCATGTGATGATATCAGCTCCGACAGCGCGAAAATTTTAAAAAAAGAAAAGAAAAATCGGAAATGAAGGGGTGCCACTCAGGAATCATGGAACCCCTTCATTTGGACCCCAAAACTCGGTAAAAACCGAGTAATTCGGAACGGTTGGGAGGAATGGGTGAAACCTAGTGTTATGGAGAATAGCTGATTTAGAAGGAGTTTTTCACTAGAATCTGCTTGCTGAAATAGAAAATGAAGAATCTGAGAGTGAAGCTTGTGTAATTACAAACCTTCAACCAGGAGGGTTGCAGCATGATTTACTGAAGGAGGTGGTGATGCAGACTGAGCCTGAGAATCAAGGAGGTATCTCTTAGGGAGACATTATGGATGCAACTGAAAAAGAAGAAGCAGAATCTATCTTGAAGGGTGAAAGTGAGATGGAGAAGGAAACATGCACAGATAAAGTGAAAGGTCAGTAACAGTAAGACAATGTTGTAAGATGATCCTAAATGGAAGTATGTGGTGAGGATTCAAAATTAAGAAGAAAAAGAAATGGACAGGTATGAAGTTTGGAACAATTTCATTGTTTCTTTGGGTATACAAGCTCAGGAGCTTTTATTCTTATAAACAAAGAGACATATTGTGGCATTATATCTGACACTGTTTTTGCAATAGAAAATTTTTTGATGGGATATGAAAAGAAGAGGATCTGCAATCCTTGGAATTTATGTGTAATAAAAGTATTTAACAGGGAGACAAAAAGATGATTCATATGTAATTTTGAACAGAAGTAGAAAGAGAGACTTTGAAAAGACATTGAAAATGGTTTGCCATCAAAATTTTGAAGGCTCGTGTTGGAAAATCATGAGGCCTAAAGTGAGTTTTCAAAGTTTCACAATGCCAAACTGGATTAATACAAAATCATAATAAGAAAGTAAAGCTTGAGTCATTATTATGAGTTGGCATTGTGAATGGAGATCAGGTTCAGTGAGGATCAGGGAATTTACCCTTTTCCTCAGTGTAGTGCAATCTCTGAGTTGGTATATATAATTTAATTTGCAGGTGGTGTGAGGGGTGTAGCCCCCCCCACAATGGGGGTACAGGGGACTTGACCCCCTGCAAAAACGTAAATGGACATACGGATTTTCGAAACTGGAAGTCTGGTTTGTTGAATGTTGATCATCATTTTTCTGATGTTTGACATTTAGGGTAGTTTTTTTCTGAAATTATAGTTTGGTCTTTTCTTAAAAATGTTTTGCCTTTGATATTTTGATGGTAAACCATGTAAAACACTTATGTAAGAAGTGTCAGCCATTGCAAAATTCATGATAAACGAGGTTTATGGACTTCTTGATGGGACTGGTCCACTGTGTTAAACACAGAAAACAATACAATTATACACATTCCAAGTATGATAAATGTTGAAGGAAATCAGGGTGTAGTAAAATATTGGGGGAAACCAAACCATGCTTTCTTTTATTGTGGAAAAGATTGATTTGATACAAAAACTGTGCCAAAGAGAAATGTTATATTTGTTTGGAATTGAGGCATGATGAAAGAAAATGTGAACTGAAATCTTATAAACATAACATAATTGGGCATTTAAAGCTGGATTATAAAATTAAAGCTAATAATAATGAGAATGAAAAAATAAAAGAAGAAAACAAAGAGACAAAACATTAGAAGTGGTGGATGTTGAAGATAAGAAAGTAATAAAAAGGAAGAAACAGAAGAAGGTAACATGTGATGAAGAAGATATAAATTGGAAAGTAGTAAAAAGAAAAACATAATAATTCTATTGGTAAAGAGGTAAAGGATAGGAAAAGAAAATTCAAAGGAATGTGCATAAAAGGAAATGTGACAATTTTAGAGTACTTTCTGTAAATGTGAATAGTATTATAATATAATAAGAAGGATAAGAGTTTTGGAATAGTGCAACAAATGTGATGTATATGTAATTGTATTAGAAGATACAAGAGTTTTAACAAATGAAGAAAGGTTACAAATAGAAAAATGTATGGGGGGGGCTTAATTTCAAAATTGGGAAGTGATCAGTGTTCTGGAATATGTATATAGTGTAGCAATAACTACTAGATATATATTTTACTAAGAATGGGAAGATTAAATATTGTAGTTTTAAAAGGAAAGAATAAGTTTATGGAATTCTAGCATGCAGTTTGTATAATGATTAAAGCTTTTACCTCCCATGCACAAAGTACAAGGTTCAGTCTTGATATCTAGCCATTGCCTGTTAGGAACTTGTATGTTCTCCCTGCGTCCAGGGCCAGACCCAGCACTAAGTAACCTAAGTAGCTGTTCAGGGCCAATGTTGGCAGTAAGGCCTGGCCATAACCTTAAAATAAAAAAAAAAAAGAAAAGTTTTCTTACTTTGCTGAGCAATTGCTTACTGTCACTTTAAGAATAAAAAAAAATGAAAAGTTTACCTGCAACCATGTACCGTGTTTTAAAGAATGTTGCTGAAGCAACCTGCAGGAAATTCAGCCAAAAAGAGTTATTGTTTTTTTTTTTTTTTGCTTGCCATATGTCAATGGGTTTACCTAGTTTTAAAAATTAAAAAAAAAAACATAAATACATAAATAAACCAAAAATAAATACAATAAATAAATTTTTTGCTCATATCTACATCCAGCTGCTTTCTGCTTTCAGCCAATGAAGCAGGAACAAGTGTGCAGAGCTAGTGCAGTGTGAAATTAGAGTACAGCAAAAGCAGTTGCTTAGATTAACAGCCAGATAATCCATTTTACTTTGGCAGAAAATCCAATCTTAGGTTCATAGGTTATTACTAGGCTAGCAACCACTAGGGTCCTTACAAGGCTAGCTTTGCACCCCAAGCCATTTGTGCCTCGAGTATCAAGGAAGTGAATATGGGGTAGCATGTTAATAGGGAGGTAACTAAGCATTTTTAGGAGGGAGTTGTTAGGATAATACTTTTCTTATTGATGACCTCTGTTAGATAAACTATTAGGACGAGTGAATATCATTTTGGCTGCAGGACTAGATGGAACATGATATGGAATGTATAAAAATTTAATGGAATTGCAAAAGGAATATTTTCTAAACATTTTGAATGCATGGTTAAATTAATGTTTATGTATAAAGAATTGTGTTCTGGAATACTCAAATTTATTTGGAACAATGTACTGTGTTTTATTTATTTGGAACAAAGAAGAAAAAGTACTCAAATTTATTTGGAACAAAGAAGAAAAAATATGATAAAACAATAGGAGACCAATAGTACTGAATAATAATAATGATGATGATCAGAACTTTATGAAAATAATAAGAAATAGAGTCAAAACTAAGATAAAAGGTGTAATAGAGGACAATATGTATAGCATAAATGGGAAGGGATGTCAAGAATTATCAATGATAGTAAGACAGTCTGTGGATTATATAAATAGAAGAGAAGAAGCTGAACTTCTGATGAAGCTCTTAACAATACATTTGATGCACCAGGACATAAAATCTATGGACAGTAGTGGAAAAACAGAATATAAATTATAAAATTAGGAAATTATGTATGTCTGGCTAATGAAACAATAAAGTAAAAAAATCTATTAAATGGTTAGTTAAACAAAGATATACCATATTGGTTTTTGCTTTAATTATGAGTGGGATGGTATGTGAAATAAATTGTAAAATGCAGGAAGCAGGGTGAGTAACAACTGAAGAGTTAAGAATTCTAATTGTGTTAATTTATACAGATGATATTACAATAATTGTAAAACTTAAGACATGGATATAATACGTAATATTTGGTTTAAAATTAATAGGGATGACTAAATAAAGGGAAAAGTAAAGAATTATATGATGCTAAGATCAGGGGGATATATTTTACAATGAATGGAATCTGTCTTAGGTATAAAATTTGGGAATAAGAATGTAAGCAGAATCCAATGAGAAAATATAATATAAAAGTTAAAGGATTTTTTCTGAAGAAAAAACTTAGGTTATTATTTAGGAGAAAGGTTAATTTGATGAGTTCAGTTTTAATGGGAAGAACAGCATATTTAGCAAATGTATTTATGTTGCCAACAGTAGTTGAAAAAGGAGCATTATTGCAGATATGTTTTCATTCATATAGGGTTCTAGATTAATTCAGTAGAAAGAGGGATTTTATATATAAATAAAGAGAAAGGATGTTTTGTATTAATTAACTCAGTGGTATATGTTGTTTCATTAAATTTATATAAAGTGTTAATGTAGATAAATAAAAAAATGAAATAGTTGTAAAAATGTTTAAATGTATGCATTACAAATTTGGGGACATGGTAAAGAGAAACAAAGGAGAAAAAGAATGAATAAATGAAGATATGAAAAGTTACAAAGAAAAAATATTAATGTGGAAATAAGAATTGATGAAACAGAACAAATGAAAAATATGGTATATGAATATAACAATACAGTGTTATTTTATTAAGCTATGGTAAAACTAGCAAAAGAAAAAAAAACTAAAACTATAAAATAAGACACAAATGGTGTAACAAAAAATTAGAATGCTATGATTTTTTTGTGAAGACTAGAAATAGATACATTACCAGTAAAAGGAAACATTCCACATAAAAAAAAGTTAAATAATATGTTTATATTGTGGGGAACAGGAAACTACTGAGAGTGTGTTTTTGCAATGTAAGAGTATTGAAATTATGGGAAAAGTTATTTAAAGAGAATTTCTTTGAGGATATAAAAGAAGTGTAAAGATAAGAATAGAAGTAAAAATATGTTAAAAGAACAGATAAAATGTTTTATATTATTTGGGTTATATGGAATAAAAGGATAGATGATATTATGTTTAACGGAAAATGGATTTTGATAGCAATATTGAATTTAATCAGATGGTGGCTATGGAAAAAGGAATGGGGGTCTTATTAGGATAGCAATTTGATATAACAAAGTACAAATGTATAATAAGTAAAAGAAGGAACTTGAGAATTGTATGTTTGCAAGTATATAGACAAAATAGGCTACGGGAACATTTGGGGTATTAAATTTACTGTGGAATATCATCAGGAGGAAATACACTTTTTGGATGTCCATCTAGCAAGACAAGTTAATAACACACTTAAAACTTCTGTGTACAGAAAATTCCCACAATTTAATACCCTCTTATATGCAGAAAGCTTTCATCCCAAACATATCATCAAAAATATACCAAAATCTCAGTTTCTGCGGATTAAAAGAATATGTTCTTCAGAGGATGATCTTACAACATACCAGGCAGATTTAAGTAACAGATTTCTGTCCAGAGGTTATTCTCCACATATCATCAATTCAGCAGTTAACTTTAGTAATAGTAAATCCAGGGATTCCCTTCTACAGTATCATACTGGTCAGAGACAGAAAGACACTGATTTATGCAGGTTTGTTACAACTTATGGCAGGAACAGCAGAAATCTGATTAATATTATCAATAATCATTGGAATATTCTTAATTCCCACCCGCTTTTGGAAGATCATTTAGGGGAACGATGTTATTTCTCATATAGAAAGGGCAAAACTTTAGGCTCTCTTTTTTCACATTACAAAAGAACAAATCCTGATGTTGATACCCTAACTCAGAGGACACTCACAGGGGACAAACTCATAGGTATTTTTCCTTGTGGCCACTGCAGTTTTTGTAGTTACATCTTTAAAACCACTAGCTTCACTAGCAAAAATACTGGACAAATCCACAACATCGAATTCTTTGGAAACTGCAGTTCAGATTGGATAATTTACCTTGCCACATGTACATGTCAGGCATTCTATGTTGGACAAACATCTAGACAGTTCCGTATCAGGATCTCTGAACACCTTGGGGACATAAGGAATCAACGATTAACTAATGCATTATACAGACATACCATCAAACACCCCACTGCCAAATTTTCATTCACCATTATTGATCGTATAACTGGTAATCGATCATTTAAAACAGGGTGGCATGCCATTCTAAACAAAAAAGAAAAAAGATGGATTATCAAACTTGGAGGGCTTTTCCCTCTGGGGCTGAATGATAAACTATGATTTATGTCTTACTAAAAGATATCCCATTCAACAAGATTTTATTTATTTTTGTCTTTGGAGACATTTATTAATCCTCAGCAGTTGATTAATTTACCAATTTTATTGTATTATTGATGATGGTCACTGATGATGGTTCTTTACTATTCATAGGTATATAACATATGCCAATCATTTTGGTTCTATATGAGCAATTATGTACACATATGTAATATTGGAAGTTGACCTACATCATTACCTTTCCTATGTTAACATTTTTGGATGGTTTTTACACCAATTATATAATTATTAACCAATTTTTGGTGTATGTTGACTACAGGAAGTGATGTCATCCTCTCTACATGCCTTTTAGCTATTTAAGCTGGTGATTTAAGACACGTTGCAAATTTACTACTGAAGAAAGCCTTGTGCTGAAACCGGTGTAGTTTCAGTTAAATAAAATATTTTGGATCCTCCTTGGTGCTGGCATTTTTTTGTTTTACCTACCATGTTTGTAAGTATGTAAATATTTTGTAAATATGTAAATATGTTATAAATCCTTTGTAGAAGTAAAGGACTCCTACTCTTTTAAGTAGGTGCTGTGGGATCTTTTATCTTCACCTGAGCTGCCTCCATCTCAAGCAGATGGGAACTCAATTTAACATCTTATCCAAAATATGATTCATTCAAAAATGCAGTACCACCCCTATGCTGCACTACAATAACAACAATCATTTACCTGGTGTGGGAATAGAACCCAACACCTTCTGCACTAAAGGTAAGCATGATACCTGCTGCATCATTGACACAAAAAATGTGACAGCTCTGTTAGACCATTACTGTGGAGGATCACTGTGCACAGGGTTTTGATGCTAATGATGAGGATTAATTGAAGTGATCCGGTGAATTACATTTGTCAAACAATAAGAGAATATGCTTAGTAACCTTACCATAAGAAGTTATGGGTTCTGCTTATAATCACATGATGTACTCAAGAAAGGCTGAAATGCAGGATTTTTGACAGAGCTCAACTGGGCAGTCAGGGGTTACCTCTTTAATGCATTTTGGAAAGCAACTAAAATGAGGAGGTTTGGTGTTACTGAACTCTTGGCATTTTGATGGATGCAAGAAGCTGTTAAATCAAAATAACTGAAGTAATTATGATGTTGACCCCAGCTGGACAATTGGCAGTGAGGTTTTGCTGGAAAGGAATATAAAATGTTGCAACAGCAGTTGCAGTGTGACTTCTGTGATGTACATATCGTTCCACCACACTATAACAGCCCCAAACTTTTCAGTTGATTTATTGAAAAAGTTTGTACTTCTCTGTGGAGCTCAGCTGGCTTCAATACCCCTACTTTTTATTCTGTAATGTGCTAACTTACTCGATGGTAATGTAAGCTGGCAGTGTCTGTTATGCATGTGTTGACAAAATAGTTAAGAGCACCAGGGTTCCCTAAATGTGTCATCAATGAATTCCTTTGTATATCAGGTAAAAGTGATTTTTCTGGACTGGTACTACGATACTCATCTTCTGCAAAAGTTGGAGTTCTGCCTAAAATATTCTGTCATAAAATGATGCAGATTAAACTGAATGTGTGGTATAGAATTGGGAGTGTATGTAAATACAAAAGACAGATCCTTGTTTAGCAGAGATTGATTGCTTTCTTAACGAGAGAAGTTGTGAGAGATGCATACTCTCAAACTACTGAGCTATGTCTGACAGAAACTGTTACGCTGGCTGAACATGTAATAGAATACTTATTTGACATCTACTTTAATGCTAATAAGAAAGGGATGGGATTTAGTTACTATACACCTTTAAGTAAAGGCAAAATGTTGCGAGTTGTATACTTGAGTAAACCATTTTGCCTGCGTATGGTTCTCCAAAGCTGGATCTTGAACCCTGTGGAGCATAGGTACTATTTCAGCAGTAATCCGGTGAGAATTAAGCTATGCTTAAAACTTCAGACAAATCTGTAGTGCAGCTATACATCTTATTTGGATTACCTAATGAAACAAAAAATGCACAAAGGAGTACATGAAAAAAAAATTATGATTTTAAATCAAATTATGAAAAACTGAAAATAACACAATATTTTATGAAGGGAAAAATCGCCCTGCACCTCCCTCACCCACTATGAGCTATATATACCAACTCCGATGCTACATAACAGCAGGGAAAGAACAAATTCCCAGACCCTGCTGTTCTACAATCTCATACACACAGCAGCAAGCCACCAGAAAAATCGACAAAAAGGAATGTTTGCTCTTTTGAGCGTTTGATCTTATAAACTGCAATCTTTACTTGATATGTTGCTTTGTTTGTTGCACCATATTTATAGCTTTCTGTCATACATATTAGGAATGAACCAGAAAGATATTGTACTTTTAATTACAGATGGTTTTATTGTTTTGAGAACCATGTTGACCTAGCTTGTTACAGCAGAAACAATATAGCCCAGCACAGCTCAAATGACTGCAGTTAACCTTAATGCATCATAGCAAAACTTCTCTTTTATTTTAGTAGCAAATAATTTTCCTTGTATGTACAACCTTTACATTTTTTGGAAAAAAATATGTTGCATTTAAAATGGAAAAAAAATGATGACACTACTCAGAAAGTGGATATCTAATGTGTATGAACCAAACTAAAACAACCCCCCTGAACTAAAAATGTGTATAAGCCAAAACTACAAACCAAAAATCAATTTCTGTTTCCACAAAGAATGGTTGTAGTAAGCAATTGAGCACCTTCATTAACAATGTTAGATGAAGTTTGAGCTTTGCCTAAGGTTGTGAACAAAAGCATTCACCTGTTTAATAAAACAGTTTTCTGTCAAAGTTAGTGTTTGTTTTGTAGACTTATATGGAACATGAAACATACACAGAGGTGAACAGGAATATTATTTGGTTTGTTGTTCTGCTACTGCACATCATATCACTTTTTACTGTCCATTACAACATCAGAATAAATTGCATTTATATTTCTGAGAAAAAAAAAAAGAATAAATTGCATTTATATTTGGAGTTCATCTTACCTAATGCATAATACAGAAATCATGACCTTTACTTGATCAATGTTTTCTAACATTTTTGAAATCATATATCACTCTGCATCGAAAATCATGCAATGACAGTAAATGTCAATGAATTGCATTAGCTTATGTTTCAGGTAATGTCCACTTACTGCTTTCTGTCCAAATTAAATGCAGTTTATTGAACACAAGTCCTATAATATGCATCTACTAACAATAACTGATACATTTCATGTACTGGCCTATTATTATCCTCACCACATGACATTTCTAATCTATAATTTGGAAATATCATACTGGGGACACTAACCCTAAAATTCTACTTCCAGTCTTCCTTTACTAGCCTATATCAGAGCAGTGCTTTGGGAATCATACACTTTTGAATTCAATATTGTGGAAAGATATATTTATAAACAAACTCAAATGAAAAATGCTGTTTGGTTACACAAGTACAAGGCTGCATAGACTAAAATGGACAATTATTTTTTTGTGTGTGTGAGTTGTAGCTATTTGAATAGTTAGAATTTTGCCAGCAGAAGTCACAAACATTTGAAAAATTCTACAGAAGAGCTGTGAAAGTTACAAAACATAATACCTGAATGTCATCTCACAGCCATTGATGCTTGTATGAGTATTTCAGTGCATGGAGACACATTAAATAAGTTTTGAAAATAATAACCTTACCTCCAAGGAACATTCAGCATTAATTATGCATACAGAGGATACAACACTTTAGATTAAATGGTTCAATGTTTGTAAGGTAGAGGGCAAGCACCCTTCTTGCTAAAGCAGAAACATTTTATGAAGGATGGTACAATGTCATAGACCTTTAAATAGAAAACAATATGTGTTCAAAGCCAAAAGCTGCAGTAGTCATGTGTGAATGTATACAGAAGACATTCAACAATTACTGAGAAATAATCATGCGCCAGTCAGATGCACAGTGGCAAAGCAGCACAGTCCAAATACTCCATGAAAAGTAATCCTGTGGGGAAAAATGACATTTTTATCTAGGCCATGAAATAAACAATGTAATGTATATTCATAAAACAATGTGATGGTACAGCTGTGATGCAAGGACTTTGTCCTCTAAAATGGATCTAGAAAAGCTACAAACCTAGTCTGAGAGATGAAATTTCAAAGAAAAACACCTTTGTTTTCTGATTCTGCTTTTGAAAACAGCATTGTAGTCCAGTTAACACCCAGAGGCAGGCAATTATGCATTCATTTCAGTAAGCTGTAAAAGTTACAATTATATTTTATATTAATGGAGATTAATAATGGTTATTCTCTGAAAGAAGCATAGAACTGAAATGGTCCGGCTCATTTGCAGAGCCAGATGTACCATCTGCTAGCTACATATGGCTTTCTGGCACACAACATGTGTCATGCAGAATTATCTTTAGCAGCACAAAAACTGAAAGAAATATATAAATCATACAATATCACCCTATATTGCATGTAGTATTATTATTATTATAATTAGTGTTCAGGCAGATTGTCATGAGGATTGCAATACAACCTAAAGTGAGAGTAACAGAAATATGCAGTGAAGTATATTCAGTATTTTACCATGTTAACAAGATGAAGGTGCTGCAACCTTACTGACTATTTTAATCTTGGCTTACAAAGTGTGTGCAAATTTGCAAGTAAAATGTGAATGTTATTATACCTTCTACAGATGTAGTGTAAAATTCATGTCTAGGTCATATATTATGAATAATAAAAACTAAAATAAAAAAATGGTATGCAAAATAATAAAAAATATTCACCTCTAATGCTTACCTTCTTTGTGGTAATGCTCATATTCTACCTTGTTGTAGCCATCCATTATTGCGATGTAATATGTCATGTCATGTACTGAAAACATACCTGAGGTAAGTTACCATTCTGTATTATGCATATTAGTCTTATGGCTAATGACATGCATGGTCTTTTGGAAAAATAGAGCTAGCATGCTGAAGGGAAAAAAACTCAGGTGGGGGGGGGACTCACACAAGCACAGAGGCACCAACGCACCATCCAAGTTCCAGACAGACAGGCACTGACCAGAGATCATGACAAGACCTCAGTGCACTAATACATGAGGTAGAACCTTAGAGCAGTCCATGCTAATGTAATGCCTCTGATGTATTAATTAGAAAAGCAATTCTAAAATGTTACCTGAAGTAGGTTGTTAGAAAAGGAAAATGTTACGAGATTTGCACTGTAAAAAGCATGTCCCCTTCAGACAAATTTGCAAATAGATATGCAGAACTGATTACAATGTTTATTCTCTGTAGAAAAAGGACATTCAAGCACATCTGCTACTATTAGAATTGAGAAGGATTTAAGTCTCATTCTTACTGAGAATGCTAACCTTCCTAAAAATATACGTAACTTTTCATCATAGCACATTGCAAAATTCTGGGTGAAAATGCACACTCATCTTATATAATGCAGTGTAATCTATCAAAATGCAAATCAAGAATTACAAGTATGCTGAGTAGGACTAGCTGTTATACAAAGCATATATTTACATAACACATAAAGTTTGCAAGCAAATATTTAATATTAAAAAAATAACATTCTAAATTGAAGTATTCAAATGACAGTATAATGTCATCTAGTTCATTTAAACATTATATCACAGGACTTAAAAAGTTAATCTGTATTATTGTCATGATATATTTTAGTTTGCAAATATTACTATAAAGATTATCCAGAAGTGAAGCAGTACTTCAAGAAAGAATGTAAAGTTACCTTAGCCGAAAGTCTTAAACAGAGGTGTACCAGGAGACACAAATTACAGGGATCTAAAGCTGAAACAATGGTTTTGTAACTTCTGAGACTATATTAGCTATAATAAACAAGCACTATGTGTTTTGCCTTCACCATTTTTATTTTAATTATTGTTCACAGAAAATAACAGCCGATGCTGATTTAAATAACATAATGAAATTTAACATAAGTTTAGTCTTATAATTACTTATAATGGCAAAGCTAAAACTCAATTCAAATCAAATCTACCATGTCAAATTATAACGAAGATATAATCAACATATAATGTTATTGTGATAATAATGATTAATCAGCGTGAATAACCCAACCTCTATATGTATAGATATTCCCATAACTCCTTCTCCACCTATTTTCTGCACATATATGCCAATTAAAGACTTCCCTATTGCTGATTGAGTTGTAAACTGGTCAAATGACAGTAGCAAATACAAAATTAAGACAAAAAGGTATAAAATCTATACTGCATTCCAAAGGAAATCATTGCCATTGTTGTTTCTGAAGATGCACAGCCAATGATTCACTTATTTTTAGAGATTTTTCCCTTCTTTAAGTTGGTGCAACTGTGGAGTTCGTATATGGTAGTTCCAGGGGTACCATGTGGCTTGCCCCCTTGAAAAAAAACAATTATAGTTTTTTTTCCCCTCCCTTCTGTTGCAAGCATTTTTTTCATCCTTTTAACTTGTTGGCATTCAAGAAGTCACTTCCTTAGGGTGATGAGTCAAAAGATAGTTTTAGCCTGAATTTCTAACCCTCCAATTTGTTACCTGACTAAATCTAATTTACAGTTTACAATCCCTTTCTCAATCATTTTACAAATCACTGTGCTTCATCTAAACCTCTGTGAGCCTCCATCTCTTTAATATAATAGCTGTATTATCATCCTTCCAATTTACCCCACTGCTCCAGACTGCCCCTATCAAAGCCTTCCTGATGTTTAAATTGTGCAGATCTGCTGTTAGTTGCTTCCAATATCTAGCTGTATGATTCTTCATTACTCATGCTTCTTCTTCTTTCGGCTTTTCCCAGTTAGGGATCGCCAAAGAGGATCACCTGTCTGCTCATGATTGGCAGGCGATTTTTACAGTGTCAAGTTGCCAGCCTGGCGCCCAACCTTCTACAGAAGGCACACACATGCACAGGGCCAATTTAGAGTATCCAATCCACCTACAGCATGTCTTTGGGATGTGGGAGGAAAACGGAGCACCTGGAAGAAACTCACACAATCACAGGGAGAACATACAGACTAAACATTGAATGCACCCCTGCCAAGAATTGAACCAGAGAACCTCTTGCTGTGAAGCAGCAACACTAACCGCTGCACCATCGTGGCCTCCCTTCTTCGATTGCAAAACTTTGAATTCCCAAATGGAGAATTTTTCCCAGGGTAAGTAAATATTTGCCCAAACTTAAACAAACACACACCATAGTAAAAACAACCCACCTAGGTGGAGGGCTACACCCCTCACACCCCATAACTATATATACCAACTTCAGGATCATACAACAATGGAGAATAGGGCATGTTGAGCAAGTGTTTCCTTAGCCTGGGAAAAATTTGCCATTCAGGTATTTAATGTTCCTCGGTTTTCATCTTGTGAAAATGAGTTTTGATCATATGGGATTTTGAGCTTCAGAAGAGGATCCATATATACATATATATATATATATATATATATATATATATATATATATATATAGATATATATATATATATATATATATATATACATACACACTCACACATACACACACACACACACACACACACACACACACACACACACACACGCGCACACACACACACACACACACACACACACACACACACACACACACACACACACACGTATTTGCATACTGTATATACATATAGAGAAAGATCAATAAAATCATGGACACACCCTTTAGTCTGGTCCCTCACCCCCAATGAAAGAAAAATAAGTTAGACAGCAGTTTCTTCATGTTCTGAGGAATTGACAAAATGGGATCTTAAGGCTAGACTACAAATAATCTCTCTAAATAACTATTATGATCCTAGGAACTTATGAACTTATATACATATATACTGTTATAGTATTGAAATCTGAAACAAATTTAAGACACCAGCTTACTAACTCTTCCCAAAGCAGCATGTGCAAACAGTTTATATGAATGTCAGTGGCTGGAAAACATGACAATAATTAACAAAAGAACAAAAAGTTGCAAGAAAGTGCAATGGTTGGCTAAAAGAGCACCAGCTAAGATAAGATAGTGCTTATATAGCATTCTTTTCTTTATCAAAGCATAATTATCAGTATAAATGAGTATTTGCATTGATTGGAATTAATTCCTCTAAAAGTCAGGTGTAAACTAGCTATAAGACTTTGCAGCAACCCTTAGAACTGTCAGCACAGCAAGCTACTAGGATAAAATTAGCATGAAAGGATCACAGCAGACTGGAACAAAAGGTCACACACTGACATAATTTGATATATTTCAACAACAGGGAATGGCTCTTCTTTTAGAAGGCACATAAACATGTTCTAATCAATAATTTTCTATCAGAAACATTCTTAAAACACATATGGGTAGAGACTAAAGAAAATAAATGTAAATATATATTATGTAAAATGTGCATATATAGCTACAAATAGCAAAGGATTTGAACATGTATATTGCTTTTACTCCATATGCTGTCTATAGATCGAAAGACAGGAGCAGATGTGTCTTGTATATACGTGCTATACTGCAGACTTGCTTATATGAAATTCCTTTTTAGAAACTTTTGTATTACTTTGCATGTTGTAAACTTTCATTAATTCTTAATCATTGAATAGCAATAGTAAAACAGATATCAGCTGCATATGTAGTAACAATGAATAGTCTTTCTTATTAGGAACATTACAGAAAAAATAATGCCAAGATGAAACTAAACAAGGAATGCTAGTATGTGCATCCCTTACAAAAATAAATTGTTTCAGCCGCATTTCTGAAAATAACCGCATGACCAGATTAGGACGCAATATAGTAACACATTCTAGGAAGAAAAGATAAAATTATTTTGTGCCTATCAGAAATATGTAAAACAAAAGGGCAGGACTGTAGCTTTTAAGAAATGATAAATACCTTGTGTCCAGTTGCAATGCTTGTCAGTTACATGGAAAACAGGTTGGGAGGGTGGCCTAATGGTTAAGGTGTTTGCCTTACAAACACAAGGTGCAGGGTTTGAGTCTCACAAGGGATAATTGGCTTGGCTTAAAATGGCTCGCAAGAGCAGTCAGCCTAGTACTAACCTTTAAACTGTGCTGACCCAACCATTGTGCTTTGCTTGCTTGCTTGTTATTCTAACTGCTTGCTGTTTTCCCTCATAGATGCAGTGCTTTTACATACTTGTACATATACATACAATCTTTCCTTTGCCACTGTCTCCCTATTTACTGCCTATCTTCTTTCCATGTATCTTACTTCACCTTGACCATCATTACATGGCCTCCCAACCAGATGTTGAACTTAAGCTGCAAACAAACACAATAGATGATTAACAAACAAGTTTCTTAAAGTAGATAAATCTGAGGAACTGAAAATATGCATAAGGAATACACATCTCTCACACAACTCTAGTGTGATGGAATTTAGTTAAGCCGAAGAACAATTTAGTATTTAAATACTTGTACCTCTTACAAATTTTTGTCAGCCAGTCCATAAACTGAGATGCCTATTAATAAAGAATATATATGTTAAAAACTTTACACGAATCCAGAAACACTTAATATTTCTACCATTTACTTGAAAGTTATTTCCTAAGTTTTTCATCACAAAGTATACTCATAATTATATTAAACATGTCAGAAGATATTGTAAAATATAAATAATATTCAGTTGCACATGGAAGATTGTGAAACTATTTGCAATGTGAACATTAGAAATGTGAAATAATTAATACTTGTAATGGCCTTTCACAATGTGAGAACATATACTTTTGATTGATTTATAAAACCAGAATATGCATAATAGAACAGCAATTGAGTTATCATTGCATACTGACCAGAGTAGAGCTGATAATTTAGCAATCACAAATAGCTGACCAGAAGAAAATAACCATTTTACAATAACAACAATTGCTGATGAGTACATTTTATGCAGGGTAATAATTTTCTAAGTACTTTTCCAAATTAATTGCCAATTCAGAATATATATATATATATATATATATATATATATATATATATATATATATTTTAGAAAAAAAGTCCCAATGACTTTCTAAGTAATACTTGGAAATGATAACAGAGTTATAAAAATAGGAGAGAGAAATGTATTTTTATTAAATCAGTCATCCAAGATTAAACAAGTTTAAATGTATCGTTATCATATTTGAGCAGTGACATTGACTTTAGCGTGCAAGACAAATCAAAGTCAAGGGGCAACCAAGGATTTTAAGTTCTACATAGCACTGTCATAAATGATCTTCTTACTTTCTGCTAGATAAGGAAAGCTGCACATTAGCTAGAATGTGGAATAGTTCAAAATGAAGAGGTGCGTTATTTTTAGTAATATTTGAGTTGTTTCAGAAAAGTTGCCAAAGAAGACATTTGTTAGGCTGGCAGCACGCAGAATTAAGTCTCTGAAGTGTTAGCAAGCAGCTTTCTATAACTAAGAAGGTGTAAGGTTTGATTCCCTACACCATCTTTTGACTACTGTATGACCCTGAGCGAGTCACATAACGATGCAGTGCTTCTGGGTCACCCCTAAAAGGGGACACTTGTGTCCCAAGTAGATTTAACTAATTGAAATATGTATGAGATAAAACAAAATATATCCATTTTCTTTAGTAAGGAATCAAAGTCTAGAAGGAACAATTTTAAATCAGATGGTTACAAGGTAAAAATGCTTGACTTTTCACCCAGAGAGGGCATATATTTAGATAAATAAGCTATTAATTCAGCTGGGGCTCTCCATACATGAATCCATAATGATGTATAACATGGACTATGTTTATAATGGCATGAAATAATATTTAAAAATCCTAGATGAAAGGTAAAATAAACAGAAATTATGTTATTGCAAATGTGCATGAGAAGGGTAAACATTCATTTTAATTATTAAATATTTCACCAATAAATTGAACTTGTGTTTAGATGAAATTGTAAGATCAACTTCTATTTTTTAGTAGATAAACTTAACTTGAAATAACTAAATGATACCTTGTCTGCCTTCTATTTGATTCCTCGACTTTTCAGTTAATCAAGTGATATGTTTATATTAGAAGGTATTTGCTGTCTAAGATATCTAATGATGTATGTAGAAATAATGGGCCAGATTCCGTAAAGTTTGCAGAATCTGGTGCATTAATCCAATATCAGTGGAAAAGCTGCAGATAACTCTGTAATATGTAAATATGCCACAGTGAACCGAGAATATCTTGGCACAAAATTATCTCAATAGAAGTATATTGAGTATCTCAATAATAATGATGCACTGTATATCACTCGCAGGTAATCCACAAGTAATGAAAAATCATTGTCAAAGCATGATGTATATTAACAAAGTTATTGAAAGTTTCCAAGTTTCAGGTTTCAAAGTTTCAAAGTAAACTTCAAAGTTTCAAGTTTCAGAGTAAACTTTACTGTCATTTAAGACCACACATGTAAACCTAAACAAAATTGTGTGTATCAGCTCACCAAGAGAGTACAGAAGAAGCACAAGATACAACAAATGCAGCATTAAGACATATAATGTAAATGAATTAGAGACTAATGACTGTGCCACAAGAACATAAAAAAGCTAATCCCTCCATGTAGTCTTATAAATACTGTACAGTAGCAGCATGACAGGTAAGGATGGTTATTGCACATGGACTGAAATTGTCACTCTTTATGTATTATTACATAGAGCAGGTAACAGGCAATTGCAATTGTATGTAAATATATAACTAAGTAAATAAATAAATGTTTCACATTCCAAACAAAACCCTATTATTAAGTTAATTTAAGGTGGGGTCACTAGGGTTGGTGTCTAAGTTAGTATGTCTCAACACCATTGGGTAGAACTGTTAATGAATCTGGAGGTCCTACTGCGAATACTGCGGTACCTCCTGCCAGGTGGCAGTTGAGTAAATAGCCATTTGCAGGATGTGAGGAGTCATTAAGTATTTTGTGGGCTCTTTTAATGCTCCTTGCTGGGAATAGCTCTTGCATTGATGGAAAACTGGTGACCATGATTTTCTCAGCAACTCTCACAACTCTCTGTAGCTTCTTCCTTTCAGCTGCTGTACAGCTCCCAAACCAAACAGTGAAGTTACAGGAAAGAATGCTCTCAATAGCTCTTCTGTAGAAGGTGGCGAGAACAGTAAGTGGGAACTTTTCTCTTATGAGCCTTCTTAGAAAGTGAAGATGTTGATGGGCCTTTTTGACCAACTGACCAGTATTCACAGTCCAAGAAAGATCATCTGAAATGTGTCCTTCTAGAAATTTTGTAGTTTTAACCCTTTCCACATCTTCACCATTCATCTTGAGTGATGAGTGGGCAGTTGACCTTTTCCTAAAGCCAATTTATGATTTCCTTGTTTTATTGATGCTCAGGTCTAGGCTGTTTCTTACACATCAGTCGGAGTTGACCTTGTCTCTGTATCCGCTTTTATCCTCTCCTCTCCTTTGATGAGGACCATGACTGTGGTGTCATCTGCAAACTTGATGATATGACTGCAGTTGTGCTTTGTAGAACATTTGTGGGTAAGGATGGACAACAGCAGCAGGCTGAGTACACATCCCTAAGAATCTCATGATCTAAGCAGTCTAATATTCATAAATACATAACGACAGAAAAAGAATTTCACAATCTGAGCATCTTGATATTTATAAATACATATCTATAAAAGACAGCTATGGAATATCTCCATAAGTCTGATATTATTAAACTATGCTAGCTATCACTTACTGATTCTGAAAGAATCCATAGATTTTCTAATAAAAAATGTAATAAAGGTGAGAGGCATCATGACCACATTGCCACAGCTAACATTAGCTAACAATGGCTGCAGGACATGTTAGAGGAACACAGGTAATACACACACACTCAAGGAAAATGGGAGACAGAAAAGCAGATGGGGGTATTGGTGAAGAAGAGGGACATGCACACAGTATGTTGGAATAGGAAAATCAGAGGGAAAGCCAGAGGCGCATGGGCAATGTTTTTTTTTTGTTTGTTTGCTTTTTTCTTTTTGGTGGGAAAAGGTCCCATTTTTTATTTTTTTTTAGAAAAGAAAGAAAGGTAAAGATAGGGAAAGAGAAGGAGAGAGCCATCACATCACTTGTACATATATAGCAAATATCACAATACATGACAGAGTTTGGAAAAACAGTAAAGACAGGTAGGTTGCACAGATGGCACAATGCACAATACAGGCAATGGAAAGTTGTCAAACAGGGTGGAGATTCATACCAGCCATGGTGAGACGCAGAAAAACATATCTACTTATGCACTTTTACATTATAACATGTTGAAAACAGTGTAACAGTCATACCTGGATGTGTATGACCAATGTTAGATGTGTGCTGTTGGGTAATACACTGGGATCATGGTACACGTTGGATAAATAACCACATACACAAGTAGTTTGTCAGCAGTGCAAGGGTAAGCCAAGCAACATCATGCAGATCTTGGAATGCTAGATTATTCTAGCAGAGGACAGAAAATAATCTCCAACCATGCATGTGAAAGGCAAACAACAAAGCACAGTGCCAAACAACAGTACTGCAGCAAAGCAGCACACTGGCGGCTACATACTCAGGTATGTGTACACAACCCAAAAAATGTATAATGGAATGCATATACATCAAACACATATGGCATGTCAAATACAACACACAAGTGTAGGTGTATATGAATGACTATCAGTGGCCTAACTGAAACATAAATGAAAGCAAAGTCAATACATATACACACACTAATAAAATGTAAGAATAATACACCAATGGCATGTAAGAATATGTGTTCACAAATCTAACAGTACAGCTCAAAAAAATGTACCAGGTTGTGCACATGACTTTCAGCAATGTACAATGGTTAACACTGCATATGTATAATGGCTATAGAATTTGCACATGTTGACTTTGTAAATCAATTTGTTATACTTCTCAACTATAGCGAGCATCATCTGCTCTCTCGGAGCCGTATTCTATGTCCCTTTGCTTTTACTCTGATAGTAAATCTATCACAGGAATCTTTATTCATGTTTTGTTCACTGAGTATTAATAAACGGACTTGATTTTATACTGGTACTATATCGACTTTATTTGGATATTGGACTTTTATTACAGGAAGCCTGTGACAGACTTGGTACCCACTTCGCACACAAGTACCTGCTTGTTTTTTCTGACTTATTATATTTATTAAGGTACAAGTGTGCTAATCCGATGGACTGTTAACTCTACATTTATATCTTATATGTTAGTTAATACGTATGTCAAAGTCTCTTCTATGGAAATTGTATGTCAGACGTATGTCCTCAAAACTATGTTTTGTAAAAAAATTGTTCTCTTGGAGCTTTTCTCCCTGGGTTGCCACTGAAAATGGACTTGTAATCCAGTTGGACTCTCCCAGTCAACAAATGTAAAATAAAATAAAATATAAATAAATAAAAATACATGATATTGGGCAATAATTGCATCAAAGGCAAACATATTTGAAAAATATAGCACATACTTAAAAAGGTGGAAGGGAGGTGGGCAACCTGGATACACATCAAGGAGGACAAAAATAAAACAGGAAAACAAGGTAAAGTTACATGGTTTTCTATCAAATGCCTGAAAATCAAGAGTTAATCCCAAAAAGACTGAAAATTCAAAATACTGAATACAATTTTAATGCAAGAGTCAAGCCCCCCTGCTCTCCTCATGTGAGGGGCTGTGCCCCCTAAACACCCACTGCTAACTATATATACCAATTCTAAGATCACACACCAATGGAGAAGGGGCAAATTCCATCATTCAGTGTTTTGTAGTTTCAGTTTTTTTGGGATTCAGTCTTTTGATTTTTAGTTATTTGATAGTAAACCAAAGTTACACATAGCAAATGCATGTGTACATCATGTAAGGTATTGTTGAAGCCAGCCCAAAATACATTTAAGCTATAGCAAATATATGTTACATAGGCAGCTACATTGCTGATGTCAACAAAAATGGGCATGTATAAATCACATATACACACCATTGTGCAATCATGTAACATCAACAGGCATAGGTATGCAAGCTAAAAATTTCCTTCGCATATACATATACTGTCATGCCAATCTGGAATAAACAACTGCAGTTATATGTCACAGACCCTGCTTATTACTGAGAAGACCACAGTCTTATGAGCACCATTACAGTACATTAACATTAAGTCTATTAAGGCTTCCATGTCAAAGGTACAGTGGTGCAGCAGTATGGATCAAGCTATATGCAGAGACATGTACATACATCATTGAATCTGTACACAACTTACTGAAAGGTGTAAACGTACATGAAAAATGAATGGATATGAAATTTAACATAGACCAAACATGTCATAATGTATTGTTACTGAAAAAAATTATCATCACCATGGTGTGTACATGAACTTAACATTGTGGGTCTGTGCAACCTGTATAGGAGGACTGAACATATCTATGACATAGCTTCATATAACCCAATATGGTATTCACATTGTAAACACATGCTACACAATGTGACATTATGCCAGTAGGACAGCATGATAACTGTCATCCAAAACACAAGGGAAAAGACATGTTCTTCTGTTGCGCATATATATATGGCAATACACAAACCTTAACCATACCACTGGTAGCGCTGGACTAAGGCCAACATGTGTTGTCTGCAAGTTGCTGTCACTAACAACCTGTTTACAGTGTAATTGTTGAAGCAGTAGCTGTAGATTAACTGCCACAATGCATGGAAAGTTGACTGTGGAAGGAAAGTGTAATGTGTTATTGTGTGTCAGGCACATGTTGCAACATAATTAAATGTCACACAATGATATCTGCATTATATATTTGGACTTGTACACATAAGCATGGCAGCTAAATGGTATGCATGTAGAAGAGTGCATATACAGCTCAGTAGCTGATATGGCAAAAAGCATATTGGCAGCATAACACAATTGGAGCACACAGACAATACTTATGGACCTTAGGGTCTACCTTGAAGGGGAAGAACACTGCAAATTATCTCTTGAGTTATCTCCATTATGATAGTAATGTGTATGAAATGCATAGGTCACCACTTCCTGGATTTGCTCCTGATAATCATCTAACTGTTGTTCCTGGTGTTGTCTCCTCTTGTGTGCAGCAGAACTGATGACAAGTGCAGGTCTAGCTTCCTCATTGTCATCCTACTCATTGGAAGACTCCGGCAGTGGCCTTGCATTTGCTCATTGTCCAAGTGTCCCATGATCTGTCAAGAAGAATCACAACATGTGACAGAAATTACATATGGATACCTGATACTACCTGTCTACATATCATACCCACTGTAACACAAGGAACAGGAATGAAACAGTCCACATGAAACTTTAAAATATGTTAAGGCCAGTCCAGTGTACCACCATATGCAATGTACACTAGTAACCAAAAACATAACAATGAAAAGCAAATGGTCATCATGCCATACATTCCTATTATATTCATAGCTGGCATTAAAATGAAACTGATGTGTACATCTGCAGTCTAAAATGCATTAATTAACATCCTGTCCACATGTGAGTTCTGTATATTAGAATATGAGAATGAAGGTGTGTTAGTATATATTGAAGGCTTCATTTAAAACACAATTCAAGAAGAAATGGAGAAAATATTACCAAGTAGCACAATTATAATCAACAAATTTGCTGCTGGCAGATGGCTCTTCATACACACAACACAGTCCCTCTGTCACATTATACCTACTTATGGAGATGTCCAATAACAGAACTTGTCAGGAACACTGCATACATCACATACTGTGAGCAGTTTAACGAAGACCATGTAATGACATGCATAACACAGATTCCCATTGGAAATCATGATATGACATGAACAGTTTTTTACTGGCTAGCATTAAGAATGGCAAGCATACACAAAGCAACCACAGGTACCATATCCGGACATTTGAAGGGAGACATGCCCTGACACTCACAACATTCACAAAACTGTAATTTGACTAAATAATAATTGCAAAATTACAACATAACATTAATATTGGAACCTACACTGTTTAATAATGATGTCAACCTTCATAAACTGTCCATCTGTGTGCCTGACAGGATATCAGTATTCTAGTATCTTTCTCTTGTATGTGTTCTCTGAGTAGTTGTCTGTGAATATAAAATGTGCATATAATGAATGATATGAACAACCAGCAATTAACATTGTTAATATTAAGACAAAGTAAAATGACAATAACCTGGGAAATATGCAAGCCATATAACAAGCAGCTGAGCCAGGCAGCATGGCCATTGGCTGACCCCACCTCATTTTAAGTAATACAACACTACCAAATTGTAATAATGTTCAGTCATAATTACAGTCAGAGTGTGTTTCATATATGAGAACCTAACATATATTGTTCAAACTTGTCTGTCTTAGACTGTCTGCATAACCTACCTATTAAGCAGTAACTGCCCTGCAAAATACAAACATCCAAACGATGCCTACTGATCATGAAATGATACAAATAAATGCCTACAGGCACAAGTATGCCCAAGCACAGGATACAAATATGTTTTGACAAAACCATCACGTGTTGCAGGTAGATGCAGTACTAATGCTGAACTGAAGGGCATGCTACACAGTTTGGCAATGGTAACGTGAAGACTGACATGACACCAGAAAGTCTACCAATGATAATGTGAAGACTGACATGACACTAGAAAGTCTACCAATGATAATGTGAAGAGTGACATGACACTAGAAAGTCTACCAATGATAATGTGAAGACTGACATGACACTAGAAAGTCTACCAATGATAACGTGAAGACTGACATGACACTAGAAAGTCTACCAATGATAACGTGAAGAGTGACATGGCAGACACAGTCTGCTAACAACAATGAGAATACTAACACAGAAGACACCCAATCAGAATTTTAACAAACATGCTATATCAAAGAGATGAAGGACTAAAAAACCCTATTCACAATCGCTGTGACATGACAGTTACACATAACTGACTGTCATTTATATTCTGGCTTACATTTCAAAAACTATTTTCAGAAAACATGGCTTGTTGCTAAACAATATTTAAATGTGTTTGCATTTTAATCATACTTGTAAGCAAAAGTATAATGTGAGAATTGCACTTACCTTACTGATGCATGATGGGTATTCCTGCATTATAAGTAATATATATGGTAATGTCAAAAATACTGACCTATAACAAAGATCAGACACATATTATTTAACAAAATAGACAAAGGAAGCAACATATCTCTCTCCTGCCACTGCTCCTTCAGCTCAATGCACAGGACACAGCTATGGACCCTGTCCTCATCACCTGCAAAAAGAAAAGAGCAACTATGAATGATGTAATCATGAAATATCAGTAATCTACATTGCTCAGATCAGGTTCTAAAAATGTTCTTTTGAAGAACATCACAGAATCACCGTACACATTTTGCAGTTTTACATGCACAGTCCTTTACATCTTGGAACAGAATTGACCACAGAGTGAAGAACCTCAGATTCAAACCTGCAAACTCTAAGCTACATCCACATTCTAACCATATCACCTACTTACCTGCCTGGCTAATCCATCTTGTCTGAAAGCATATGGTGTGAATGCAGTGAAATGAGATGGGGTTATGAAGGTGCAGGGCTATGTTACTAATATGGATCAATGCCTAAGATTTACCAAAAGGAGAATGTGCTGGGCATTAATGTAGATAATCTGTAAGAATGAACTCATGCCACCTCAGTGGTCAAAACCAATAAAAACAAAATAAAACTTTCATCCTACAGAGACTGGGACAGTGTCATGAATCACATATCTTCTGTTAACAAACAAATGCAAGGTGCTGTACATCAGGGACACAGTAATGTATGTGGAGGACTGCAGGTGAAGATAATCAATGGTTAAGTGTACATCACAAATCAAATGCATACATCACTGTATCTTCCTAATCTGCATTTCAGCTGTATGTCCGACCATATGATTCCTTCCAAAGATAAGGGTGAGGGGGTTGTTAAAGCAAATTTATCACTAAATGAAAAGCTTACACTTGAAAGAGATTTTTCAAATTATGGCATATTCCAGAAAGCTTGTTGGCAGAAATATAACAGTCTGTTCCAAGCTTTACACGTGACATTGTACTTAAAGAGGTGCTGTTGATGGATCATTATGGATTACGAAGATATTCATAGAAATTTGGCGAACAACCAAGTTATTCATAAGAAAGCACAAAATAACTGGTGATATCAATAAACAGATATGTAGAGCAGAATTTTCAACAAAGTGTGAAAGACATAATGATAAGAATATAATGATAAGCTTTCCCTATGTGGAGTTGAACCCACATCATGCCAACATAGATGCAGACTTACCTGTTTCTTTACAGGTCAAGCTAACAGCCAGCACACATTTCTTATCAAATAGCTACAGTATATGTATATCTGTATTTCTGCTGTTAATGGATGAATACGCTAACACCAGACACATAACCGCTATAGGCAATCATGAAGTACACAAATAACAGCTATCAACTCATATCACAAATGAAAAGACATGTGTAGACAGCTGGACAAGCCTTCTTCTTGGGTCAAATAAATAGGAATGAAATAAGAATGTTCACATTATTAGCAAAGTAAAGAAGTTATTTATTTATTATTATTCACACATAGAAAGACTAGACATTATTGTCATAGTAATATGGATAACTACAAAATGCATAGTCATCAGCTGCCTAGATGCTATATGTATCAGTGATACATAACTGTAGTTCATGTGTGAAATTATGTCATTATTATGATGCAAAACAGATGTACATCTGCAATCTTCAGTATGTACATTACTAACATTAGTAAATAAATAATCCCTTGGAGAGTAGGACCCATACTTATATGAAGAGCTGTTACTACTCTTAATTATCCAGATTGTCAGAACAGCTACTTAAAAGGCAAAAAAGGCAGGGACAGCTTGCACCTGTCACCACTGGGCTTTCGGATATTGGCAAAGGCTCTTGCTACCCCCATAGTGCCTTTTTTAGGCAAGGCTCAAAAGTCAAACCTACCCCCATAGACAGCACAAGGAACAAGAAACTAAGGGTAATGCTGCTTAACACCAGAAGTCTTAACCTCAAGATGCATGCACTTGAAGCTCTCCTCGGTATGGAGAACATCGATATCTGTGCAGTGACAGAAACCTGGTTCAAGGCTCCAGAGAGAACCCCAGCACTACCAGGCTATACCTCATATCATGCTTTTTGGCCCCAAAACCCAGACAGAACCACAAAAGGAGGGGGAGTTTCCATATTTATCAAGGATATCCACACCTCCAGGTTAGTGGCATTGCACGAAGTATCGGAGACCATCCATGTGCAACTAACAGTGGGCAAGACTGCTTTTCAGTTTATAGCATCCTACAGACCACCCTCTCAAAGTCAGGAATCCCACTTGGCTTTCCAGAAAACATTGGAGAACATGAAGATCTCTCCGAACACCATTATACTGGGTGACTTCAACTACCCAAACATTGACTGGGAGCACTACTCAAGCCCCAGCACCTTAGCCCAAAGGTTCCTGGAAATTATAAACTCAAATGCTATGGAACAACTAGTCACCACTCCCTTAAGAGGGGACAACATACTAGACCTGATCATTACCAACATGAGGACTCTATGCTCCACACCAGAAGTATATCCCTCATTGGTAAGATCAGACCATAAATTAATTTCACTGGATGTCCACATCCCAACCCCACCCCCAGCCCAGAAAACCACAGTGAAAAACTTCTCAAAAGCGAACTTCTCACTTCTCAAAACCGAAGTGGAACTGCAGAATCCTATATAAACGCATTCTACGGACATCTCCAGGAATGCATGGATCATGCTATCCCAAACAAAACCAAGACCCAATCATCCAAAGGCAGGCATCCAGTCTGGTGGACACCTGCCATAAATAAACTGTACAAAAGAAGGAGGAAGCTACTACATGATAGAGCAAAATCCCTAATAGGGAAGGCATCTCTGATCAGTGCTAGCAAAAAATTACGATCCCTCATAAAATCCTCCAAGGCCAGCTTCGAGAGAAAAATTGCACAGGACACCAAAGACAATCATAAGGCTTTTTTCAGTTATGTTAGGAACCTGGGATGCAACTCCCAGACTTGTTCTGAGTTGATTCTAAATGACAAAAAATACACTGAACCACAGACATCGCCAATATCCTGGCAGACAGGTTCAGTGCAAACTTCCCCAAAAGAGCAAGTATCTATCCCAGCAGAGGGCTGCCTCCCAAACATCTCTGATGCTCAAGTGAAGGCTGCCCTCTCCAAAGCAAAAAACACTGCTTCCATGGGACCAAATGGCATCCCAGGTTGCGTCCTACATGAACTCCAAGAGGAACTAATCCCTCAAATAAAACAGCTATACAATCTTAGCTTCACTACAGGATATGTGCCCACAGAATGGCGTACAGCAACAGTGGTCCCACTCCAAAAAGGTGGAGCCTCTACTGACCCTGGAAACTATCGCCCCATAAGCCTGACTAGCTTAGTCTGCAAAGCTATGGAGAGGATCATCATGGAGCTGATAAACAAAGACATTGGGGACCTACAGACACTAGATCCTACCCAGTTCGGCTTTGTCAAGGGCAGATCCTGCCTTTTGAACCTGGTTGACTTCTTCGAAACAGTCACCAAAGCCATAGATGAAAGGAAGGTAGTCCACACAGCCTATCTGGACCTTGCAAAGGTATTTGACACAATACCCCACTCGGGCATCATAGATAAGCTATCCAGCTTAAATATAAACCCCTATGTCAAAAGACAGGTCGCAAACTGGCTCAAAGACAGAACCCACAGAGTGAGAGTTGCTGGAGCCATGTCAGACTCAAAACCAGTCACAAGTGGCATCCCACAGGGTTCTGTCCTGGGACCACTCTTGTTCGGTATATGCTTTTCCGAGGTACAGGCAAACGTGGGAGTACTATGGCTCACCAAGTTCACAGACGACTGCAAACTGGGCGCCATAATCGACTCTCCAGCTGACACAAACATCCTTCAAAAAGGTCTCACAGAGACAGATAACTGGTGCCAGTGCCATGGTTTAAAGCTAAATGCCAAGAAATGTATAGTCATACCCTTTGGCAAAAACAATGTGCCCACAAATTACCACATAGGTGGAAACCCATTAAGTACAGAGAAAGTTATTAGGGACCTGGGGACCCAAGTTGATAGCAATCTCTCCTTTGAAAACCACATTGCCAAAGTGGTTAGAAAGACCTTCTACATAGCCCACCTCATCACAAAGGGTTTCACATCTAGATCAAGAGAGGTAATCGTGCCCCTTTATTCATCCCTCATCAGGCCCATCATAGAATACAATGCCCCTTTTGGGATGTACCTTACCCGACACCTGCAGCAATTAGAAAGACCCCAAAAGCATCTCACCAAGAGGATCAAGGGTCTCAAACAGATGCCATATGTTGCTCGGTTAAAAAAACTCCAGCTCTACTCAGTTGCATACCGCCTACTTCGAGGCAATCTATGCCTGACATACAAAGCTATGTCAAATCCAGAATTAATGGACATGCTCCACCTCAGTAAATCTAAATCCCTTAGAACCACACGCTCGAGGGACTTGAACCTCAGCACAGAAATAAATAGAACTTGCTGGAGGGACAGGTTCATAACCCAGAGGCTCCCTTCGCTCTGGAATAGAATTCCAGTTCATGTGAGGCAGAGCACCTCACTGAATCTCTTCAAGAAGAATATTGATAGGTGGATGGGGGATCGTACGTTTGTCCCAGTGATTACTCCCGTGTCACTATTAGAAAGAGGCACAGTAAACTAAACCTTAAAAAGGGCACAGTATACTCAAACCAAGGGGTGGCATAAGCCATACAGAATAGGGCTAGGCTTATAATTGCCCCAGGGCAGATAGCCTAGTATGAACTTATGAACCTATGAACCTATGTATCTGATACATTTGGGACATAGCCATATCTCTAAATTCCATAGGAATGCTCAGGTATACGTAGTATTATGACACTTACTGTAGGTATCCACTGGCTGTGAATGAACCTCAGCAATGCTATAACAAAGTTCATCAGTGGCCCATGCCATCATAGCAGTTGTGAACCTGCACTCCCCTGTGGTAAATCCCCATACATCATTGTTGCTCCCTCTAATCTGGTTCCAAATGTTGATCATCATGGAATTTTGTGGTCTGGCTCTCATGCACATCATAGAAGGTCAACATCTGGGTGGCCTCCTCCTTGGTCTAATTGGGCTCCCAGACACTTTGAAGCCACTTGGAAGTAGCCTTCATCTGAAATTTGCACAGTGAGGTCTCACTAGGTTAACAGGTAGCGATGGTTTGATCTCTGAATGTATCACATTCAATATAATTTAGAAGTGATGCTTATGTCCCTTAATCAGATCATTGGAAGATAATGGACACTTGCTACTCGTGGCCCCATTTAATGATACTTATTGGGTAATTCCTCAGAGCACCTTCCTGTTACTCTGAACTACTGGTTAATGCTCCAAACTTTGAGAACTTATACAAACATGTTTGTGTCTGTGTCTTTCGGCTTTTTCCCGGTTAGGGGTCGCCACAGCGGAACTCCGGTCCGCTAATGATTGGCAGTTGATTTTTACATACCGGCTTGCCAGGCCTGACGCACAACCTTCAACAAAGGTATGCCCATTCACGCATGTCTCCACGCAGAAGACGCTCTAGCTGAGAATCAAACCAGACAGCGTCTTACTGTGAGGCGACAACGCTACCGCAGTACCACCACCGCGGGTCAGAACTTACACAAACATGATAAAGGAAATTACAAAAAACTTGAATTTTGATGAACCTCATTAATTATGTATAGCTCAAATGGTACTTAAATGATGTATGTACATAGCTGGTCTTACTTTCCATTATAACGGTGTCATAGGTAGCTGAAAAGGTCATTTAGCACCTGCTAGCATTGCTTTTATAGGAAAAAATAGCTCATTATAGACCTACATTAACATCCCTCATTTTTTATCTCTTTAGATTGATGCATTTAATGAAAATGAGTGCATTATGACAAATGTTTGTAACTTACTGGAGTGGTGTGTGATTTACCTCTATGCATATAGGGACTGACATCTGCATCAAGGACATGCAGCAATTTCCCATATGCACTTATACAGACAGATGTAAATAGCAAACCAATCAATAGATAAAGATGGATTTATAGATTTTCTGCATGTCTTGTGAGTGATTCCATACACCCTGTGGTATACATATGGAAAATGATGGATTCCAACATTATCCATATGTTGCCATGTTGTATATATTCCTTTTGTTTTTATGGATATTTTCTCCTTGACGATTCTTTAAACAAGTAATAGAACTACTGTGTCAATATAAAAAGGACCCACACTACCTGTGGCCTGCTTATAGATCCTGAGGTTTTCTGACACTTTCTGTAAGTTGTTCAGTTGATATTTTGCAGATATTCTCTGCTGATGTGGATGCCATTCACTGGTGAGTAATGACTGTGTAGCTATAAGGTCATCATATATTAAATGTCATATGACAGATTATTTTAAGCAAGTTGTCTGCTAAGGCTGCAGTTGCATTACAGCTACAGCCATCACTCTTGTTTGTTGTATACATATGTTTGTGCAGTACGTTAATGCAAAATAGATGCAGACTGTGGCTCCTGTGGCATGATGCTGTTGTGTTTGGACTTATCTTGCAGTCAGCTTCTACAGATAGCATGAGGTATGTTGCTTTTTCTAAGTATTATGTATGCAGGCATTGCTGTATGGCTTTATAAGTCACAGTGAGTATTTCATAGAATTTGTCTTTGCACAGGAATGCATAGTGTTTACAGTGGAATAAGCTGTCTACATAATCATCTCCATAGGTGGGTCCCACATGAATCTAAGCATGTGCAAATCACTGTTTTTGAAATGGCAAATAAACTAGGAGTGGAAATTTCTCCCCACAGGAGAACAAGATTATAATAGATGCTCTTTGACAACATGGACAGAGACTCCTTAGTCAGGTATGGAATACAGTATGGAGGAATGAATTCTGGGCTGAGCTCACCAACATAATTAATGTTGTGGGATGGCACAATAGATCCCATGGGGCCTGTTGCTGACACTGCTCTAACATGATCCTCCATGCATCCAACAGGGTACAATGATATGAAAGATTGAGGGATGCCACCTACCATTGACCCCCTCCATAAGATCACACTATTTGTTGCATCATCCCTGCACACAGCAAGTAGGGTGCAACATATACCTGGGGGTGGGATAGAAGCAGGTCCTCTAGGCAGCACATGAACATATTACTTTGCATAACACTGATGCCTATAGAATAAATAAGTACATATTTTTATTGCACGCATATTCATGTATTGTGAGTTTGACTTTCCAGCAGCAGAATTGCATTGGGCAGATTGAGCCACACGAAGTAATGCTGATTAGTGTAAGTGTAATGACATGTAGCCATAAAACTGCAGTACAGACACAACAGAGCAACCAACATGTGTAATTTTGCCTCCATTAATGTTTGCAGGTCCACATACTTCTACATAACAGCAGGAAATGACAGGTGAGTGTTTCCATGCAGTGTTACTGTGACTACTACCTGTTATTTCCTCAGCCTCATGTCATGGCACTGCTGTTTATTGTCAGTTTGATATTTCAGTAACATTGTAAACTATAGCCTTGGAGGCACAAGCCATGCAGGTACAAGTACAGACAGACTAGGTAAGTTATCAGAACTATTCATAGGTTGCAACAATGTTTAGCAGACTTGTGTTGCGTGGCATTGATGGTACTATTTTTCTACACGAGGACATCTAGCCAAAACTGCACCATATGTCACATATCAGCAGCCCCTGTTAATGTGTCATATATGTCATTGTGTCACTATTCCATTGCCTGCATACATGACTGTGTTATCTTTCTCTTTACTAAACCACTGCAGGATCATCACAACACACAAGCTCACACTGTCAGTGGTATGCTATTACATATCTTTCATACATTCATTGCTATTATTCCTGTTGATGTCCTCCATTAATAATGTGTCTTTCTACTCATTTACAGGACAGATAACATCAGCATCTAGTGCACAAACAAGTGGCATGTCTATGTAATACCTACTACATGCTTTAAAAGTGTTGTAATAGTCCATGCTGGCAATGATGTGATCAAGAATGCTGTGTTTATAAAACTGCATTTCATTCCACTCCTCCAACACCACCTTTCAATGAGGACTTGTCAGGTGTGTGTTATGGATGAATTCCTTAACATATGTCAGGTATGTTTGATATGTAAGATAATTGCCATATCCCGGCAATATAGATTCCGTGGTCCATATGCAGACAAGGCCTCATGATCAGTTATTATTATTATCTATAACATTGCAGTGAGATATATGTATCATATGTCTTTAATGGTAAACAAGACGTGATGTATGCATTATGCCCTGATATGTGTCATCTGTCTCTTCTTTTAGCACATCAACTGTATTTATCCTCCATTAGCCCATCAATTGATACTGATGTGTGATCTGATGTGCCTCGGTTTGTTAGCATGGCTCCTGCACACAGGACCCTGGCATAGTGATACAGTCCATCTCTAAAGATGACAATCATGTGGATGCAGCTGTAGCCTCAAAGGAGGAAAACTTGTACAGGTATTCTAACAATGAGGGGACATGGGATGGTGGACAGGATGAGGCCTGCATACAATACACCCATGTGTGTGGGCATGTGTCAGAAGGAGTCCTCCTATACGTACTGGCAAATGAATGTTCCAGCAACATCTTGGATTTGACATCCATGCATTTTCCCATGCCACAGATCATGTTGCATACCAGCTGAGTGTGCTGCATGAAAGACATGTGCACAGACACGGTAAAGTAATGGCATCATTGACTGGACAGAATAAAAGTATGTTATCTATGGCATCATCTGTAGAGTCCCTGGCCACAGCAGTACTTCTGCAGTGCCATAGTATAAGCAGGGTTATGCATACTCTAACTGTGTTTAGCCGATTGCCACATGGGAGAGGCAGGCCCTGTCTCACCAGAACAAACCTTGCCAATTGGGCATCAATGTCTATGCTCCAAAGTGCAGACTCTTCCACTGCTGGGTCATCTGATGTGGGCCCATCAGTAATGACTGGACAGTCAAGTCACAATCACACTCCTTCGCACAGTTTATCGCCACATGCTGGCTTCTCCCCATCAGTTTCCTCTTTGTAGCAACCCGAGAGAGTGTTTCCATAAATGGTAGAGTTAGACTGAACTGTGTGAGCTGTCAGCATGGGCACACTAGACTGTGGTAGAGTTACACTGACAGTTGTTCCACTCTAGTCAGTAGTGTCAAACTCAACTCATGGTGGTGATGATTGCTGTGCAGAACAGAAAATGACATCTGTCTGTGTTCATTGACAAGTCTAATACAACGGGAATCCAACAGTTTTAGTAACCACAGGTATTTGTTTATCTATACACATTGATATATGTTGCTTGAGATCTTGACAATGGTTTTGTATTATTTCCTGGACTGATTTCCTGTTTGTATCTTTTTATAGTGGGCATATAGGAATGTGTTTCATAGATGTCTGTTCCTTATTGTTTGCCATACACAGATGCACAAATATGAGTCTGTATGCATACTTGTGTCCATTGCGCCCCGAGTTGAGGATACCTGTCATGATAGATTTGTATATGTTCACACTGTTATATGTGCTGATTATGTTATGTCTGTAGCTCAGTGTGTACATCTACTGGGAAATTGCCATTAGATGGAATCTGTGCTGCTGTGGTGGAGCATCACCTGAACATCTATGTTTAGTGTATGCATTTCTGTATGAGTTGCTTGCCATGACTCAAAGTTGTGTGTCGGATACTGCCATGTTGCCTTGGCCTACACTTGTGGCTGCACCCACTGTTGCCCATACCTGTGTCTTCTGCCTCCTTTGTCCTCTTACTCCTCCTCTGATAGCTGTGGGTTGTCATCTTCAAACATCTGAGAATCTTAGGGTAGTTCACCGACACTTGCAGTTGAAAGACTGCCATGTGCTGTTGTTAACATGTTCTGAAGCATGGTGCATGCAGTTATCATCTGTGCTGCCTTCTCTTGTGTGTATCGGAGTGGATTTGGATGTGTCCAGACATTTGAACCTAGTTTTTGGTACACCAAGCACATACTCAATGGTATTTTATGTTGTTCCATGCGGTCTATTGTACGTTTCCTCTGCAGGGTTTAATGATTCTCTGTACAGGCTCATTAGCCATGGCTCAAGTGGATAAACACAATCACTTGTTGTGGGCAGTAAACACATATGCTGTCAATATGGATATTGTTGGGAGGGCTGCCTTTAGCTTACATCCTAGGTATGTTTCTGTACTTACATAGTAATAGTCCCTCAGGTACTTCAACTTGCTGGAAAGTGGCCCACAGATGACCTTCCCACCATAAAGCAGCATCATGGACACTTCTGGCATGTGTTGTTTGTTATGCTCCATCTGCTGCACTCACAAACTGCAGTTCAGGAATGGCCACCCCGTTCTGTTAATACAGCTGTCTGTTTCTGGATATCCTGGGGTCTTGATAGGAAGATGGCTGCAGTCTATTGCACTAAGTACAAGTAGGAAGTTTGCAAGGTTATAGAACTGGTGCATAACAGTTCTCCACTCCATGGAAGTAGATGGAAGGTGTATGAAGTCATTCACCTTGTTCCACATTGCTGCCATTAATTTTGACAGGATACAACTGGCAGCTATTTGTGACACTCCTACAGCATTCCCCATATGTCTTTGATATGTACCAGATGTGAGTACACCGAGCCTGAGGTACGCTTTCCTTTCAAGAGGGATGAAATTGCCTTGCAATGTCTGAACAGACATGTGTAAGGTACACATGTTGCAAATAGCCTACAGCAGCTGTCTATCTAGGCGGTACCTGTAAATTATTTGCTGATCTGATAGTTGGATTAGTTATAGTCTTGCTCTTTGTCTCTAGCTGGGTGTCTTCTATGGTCCACATAAATTAATATGTGGCTATCCACCTGAGAAAGCAGCCAGCAAGAGTCAGAGCAAGGCTACAACTAAACCAGTTGCCAGACCTGCAAATGATCAACAGATACTTGCTAGACAGACAACTGGTACAGGCTGCCTGAAACATGTGTGGCCCACACATATCTGTGCATAACCTGCAAGGAAACTTAAAACCAAAGTGTGTCTCAGCCTGATTGTACTGGCATCTGCAACATTCTAGAGACACATGGAGTATGCTGTGGGAGTGTCAGAGACAGCTGCAAAGCTGTATCCTGGAAAACTTCCTGGCAGCACTGTGCAGCAATGTGGATGTGTACATCCACTTTCCACGTCTATGGAGTGGAGAACTGTAATGCACCGGTTTTACAGCACTGCATTTTTCTCTATGTACTCAGTAAAATAGATTGCATACACATACCTATCAAGACACCAGTTCATCCTGAAGCAGAAGTAGACTGATACATAAACAGAAAGGGTTGGCCATCACTGAACTTTCAGGTTGTGTGCGTGCAGCAGATGGCAGCATAACAAACATCATGGCAGCACACATTGAAAGTGTCTGCAATGCTTCCATTTGAAGAGAAAGTGGACCTAGAGCTGCATTCTGGCAAGGTGAAATACCAGATGGACTGCTTCTGGGTATGTATAGGAACACAGCTAGAATGTAAGCTAAGATATACCTCCCAACAATATCCATACTGACCAAATATGTGTTTACACCCCACAACAGGTGACTGTGGTTATCCATTTGAGCTGTGGCTAATGAACCCACACCATAAGTCATTCAACCTTTCTGAGGAGGACTACAATGCAACCCACACAACAATTAGAAAGACCATAGAGCATGTGTTCAGGGAACTGATGGCTAGGTTCAAATACCTGTCACATCCAGAGGTGCATTGCAATACACACATGAAACGCAGCACAGATGATAATGGTGTGCATTATGCTGCACAACATGCTAACTAGAGCACATGGTGGTCTTCCAGCTGCAGGTATGGGTGAGCTACTCCAAGATCCCCATACGTCTGAAGATGATATCCCACAGGTATCAGAAGAGGAGCAGGAGGACATAGGGGGCAGAAGTCATAGGTGTGGGCAAGTTAGGGTGTGACCACAATTACAGTCCCAGGCAACATGGCAGCTTCTGACCCACAACTTTGAGTCATGACAAGCCACGCATGCATGAATACACAGATTAAACACTGATGTACAGGTGCTCCACCAAAGTAGCAAGGATTACATCTAATGGCAAATACCCACTAGATGTACACACTGAGCATCAGACATGACACCATAACATATGCCATTATAAGCATATACAAATATGTCACAACAGGGATCATCAAGTCAGGTTACAACTGACACAGGTATGCATACAGACTCAGACTGCTGTAGCAGTGTATGGCGCACAATGAGGGACACACATCAGTACAACACATTCCTATTCCTTGACTATAATAAGCTGCAAACAGGTAAACAATGCAGGGTATAATGCATAACTTTTAATATCACAAGCAAAATATAATAAAGGATAAAGTACTGTAATAGGAGTAAGCTATGTTTATTAAAACTGTTGGACTCGTGGCATGAGACATGTCAATGAACACAGACAGATGACATTGTCAGTGTTGTGCACAGCAATAATCATCACCACAGGGTAAGAATGACAATAATGGGAAGAGTGGATCAACTGTTTGTGTTGCTCTAAAACAGTCTAGGGCATCCATGCTGACAGCTTACATCATGGTCTGCTCTGACCCTACCCCATATGGTAATGGAAACACTTGGCCCAGATTGCTCCCCAAAGTAGTCGAAGGGTGAAGACGCCACCATGTAGTGGGGAAGGAACATAACTGCAACTTGACTGTCTTGTTGTGACTGCCAGGTCCACAGCAGATGGACCAGCAGGATGTATGTGTGCACAATGGAGCGTAGACACAGATGCATGATGGACAAGGTTGGTTCTGCTGAGTGAAGGCCTGCCTCTCCCATGTGTCAATCGACAAAGCACAATCAGGGCACACAGACCCCTGCTTATTCTACAGCACTGCTGTAGTACTGTAGAGGCCAGTAATTTTACTGACAGTGCCAAAATAATACACTTTCATTCTAAGCAGCCAATGACACCATTACCTGATAGTGTTTGTTTTCCTATCCTTCATGTAGCACGCCCAACTGGTCTGCAACCCAATCTGTGGCTTGGGCAAATGCAAGGATGTCAGATTCATGACATTGCTGCGAGCATTCCTTTGCCAGTAGGAGTAAGTGGACACCCTCTCACACCTGTACATGCACACATCTGCACACCTACATATACTGTGATGGCCAGTATCAATGTGTTGTGGGGAACTGTCAACATCAGCACCAGTCTCAGTGTGGCTTTGCTGCTCTTTGGCCTCATCCTGTTTACCACTCAATGTCCCCTCATTGTCAGAATGGTTTGACAAGTTTTCCTCCACATCTGAGACTACAACTGCATCTACATGACTGTCTGCACTGTCCCACCATGTCATGGTCCTATGTGCCAGGGCCATTCTACCATACTGACACACATCAGATCCCATATCATGATCACTGGACAGGCTAATTGAGGATACAAATAGTTGATGCGCTAAAAGAAGATAGCTGACACAGATCAGGATGTCTTTACATCACATGCTGTATATCATTAAAGACATATGACACATATATCTTACTGCAATGTTACAGATAATACTTACTTATTATTAGGTCTTGCCTGTGTATGCATTATGGAAGCTATATAACACAGAGATGGAAATTAGGTTACACAGCCAACATACATGAAATATGTGATGAATACAAAAATAACACCCACCTGACAAGTCCTTGTGGGAAGATGGCATGGCAGAGCAGAAGATAGGTTTTATATAGACATACTACTTGGTTGTGCACTTGATGGTGATGCAGTATGTTCTAGAAATTGGTAGAAGGACACAGCATTAGTGGAGAACAACAGCAGGATTAAAAGCAATGACAGATATGAAAGATATTTAATAGCCTACCACTGACAGACTCCTGCTGTTGTGAATCTGTAAGCAAAAAAATCTTCTGGATGAGTGGAACAGAATCCAAAATGAATAAAACATAATTCTTTAACAAAAAAACACCTTTAATATAACTTTTATCCCCAAAGAGACTTCTTCAGAACCAACATCAAATGCTTATTTGTTGGTATGCCACGTCATCCTTTGGGAATCTTGTTGTCGGTGTTGTGAGTCTGTGTGTTGCACTGCAAATCCTGCAGTAATAAAGTAAAGGGGAAGAAAACACAGACATGTATAGAAGAAATAGTATGCTGACAGCCTGACATATACAGTACAGTAACAGAGGCTGCAGATATTCATGTTATAGACATAGCACCTGTTAGCCAGATGTCCTTGTGTCAAAAAACAGTAACACTAATGTCATGTGTTTCAGGTCTGCTACATATTACTGCAAACTATGAAGCTGTTGTAACATACCTGGTCTGTCTGTATTTGCACCTGCATGGCTTGGGTGCCCACTGGATGTAACTGTAGTGTATAATGTTAGGACAATATCAATATGACAGTGAAAAGTGGTGCCATGACATGAGAGTCCGGAAATAACAGAAAGTGGTCACAGTAACTCAATATGGAGAAACTCACTTGCTGTTCCCTGGTATTGTCCAGAAGTAGATGGACCTAGGAATATTATTGCATACGGCATTACACATGTTGGTTGCACTGTTCTGTCTGTACTGCAGGTGTACATGTTATTACACTTAAATTCATCATCATCACCCTGTGTGGATCTGTGCGCATGATTCATTTCTGCAGCAGGAAATCCAAAGTGAAAATACATGAATACGCATGCACAGTAATATGAATAATTTAATCTATAGTTATCCATGTCATCCAAAGAAAGACACACATGCTCAACCTGGAACTCCTGTCTTTATCCCACCACTAGGGATGCATCACCCCCCATTCTACATACAAACAGGGGACAAGAAATATTGTGTTCTCATCAGGGGGGGGTCATGGTGGTCAACCAAGAGTAGCATCCCTTGACCTCTGATACCATCGTAACCTGTTGGCTGCATAGAGGACCATGTCAGAGAAGCAGTATTGACAGGCCTCACAGGATCTATTGTGAAATCTGAACACAATAATGTTGGTGACATTGCTCTACACTTCATTCCACCACACCGTATTACCTACACATCCAAGGAGTCTCCATCCATGTTGCCCAGCATCTAGTAAGATGTCATTTTCCTGTGGGGAAAAATTATCAACCATAGGTCTGTTTGCCATCTGAAAGACATGATATGCACATGATCATATTCCTGTGGGGGACCAGTTATGCAGATTATTATGTGGACAGTGTATGTCACCATAAACAATATGCATGCATGTGCAATGAAAAAGCTTATGAAACACTGGTTATGACATATACTAATATGAGATATAACAAGTTACATCAACGTCTGCATACATAATTGTAATATCAACATAAGTTGTGATATCTGTAGTGGGTGTCTGTGGGATTTGAACCACTTCCACTATATATATATTTTGAATGGAAGTCCAAGCATGACAGTTTCAGGCCTCAGGCATCTGTATGCATGTTATGTTCAATAACTACACAAATTGTCATTTGAGCAACTTACAGAAAGCTTCAGAAAAACTTAGTATCCACAAGCAGGTCACTGAGTATGAATCCCTTTTATACTGAGACAGTAGTTATAAGACTTGTGTTAAGAACCATCAATGAAAAAATATCCATAACAGTAAAAGGACACGGTACATACAGATCCTATCAGAGTCTCCAGGTTTCTGTACATACACCACAGAGTGTATGGAGTTACCCATAAGACATACGGATGGTCTGTAAATCCATTGTTATGTACTGTTCACTTTTGCTATGTAAATCGGTCTATACAAACTGCATATGGGAAATTAATGCAGGTCCTTAATGCAAATGGCAACACCTGTATGCATAAAGATAAATCAGGCAGAGCTCCAGTAAGTTACAAGAATTTGTTTTAAAGAACACATTTTCAATAAAAATAACTCTAAACAGGTACATTTGAGAATGAGTAATGCAATGTAACAGAGGTAATGTTCCTCAAAACAGATATGCAAGCAAGTGGCAATTTCACTTATCATTTACCTATGACTCAGGTATCTCTGAAAGTGAAAGCACCTAATGTGCACCGATGTTAAAACATCATTTGAGCCATACATAATTAATGAGGTTCATTAAAATTTCAGGGTTTGGAATCCCATTTGTGCACATCACATAACTTCTCAAAATTCACCACATTAACCAGTAGCTCGATGCAATGGGTAGGTGCTCTACGCAAGTAGCCAATAGGTATCAATAAACTTTACCATGTATACCACATGCCTGTTATCTTCCAGTGATCTGATAACATGACATTAGTGCCACTTTTAAATATTGATCCTGATACATTTACAGACCAGACTATTGCTCCCTGCAAACCAAATGGGACCTCAGTGAGTATTTTGTTTCCTTTGTTTTTCCATTCATGCTACATTTTCCAATCAAGTATTGAGATGGACACCTCCAGGGGACTGTAACATGTTCAGGCAACCAACTAAATGGAGGAGGAGACCACGCAGATGCTGACAGTTTATGCTGGAGTGGAGCATCGGATGAAAGCCAGGCCAAGGAACTTTCCAATGATCAACATCTGGAAATGGAATATGAGGGAGCATCATAGGAGGATATACCAGACTGAAGTGTGGGTTCACCACCACTATGATGACCTTCATCAGAGTGACAAAGAGAAACTTTGTCATATAGTCAATGCGGTGTGGAGATAGCTAGTTGATCTCTACAATAAATGTCACAATCCTACATATAGCGGGTCTATATTAGAACATCAAAGTTTCAGAACTTTTAATGTTCTAATATCAACCCCTATTCAGCAAACGCTGACAACATCGAACATTCAGAACAGCTAATTTTTTCCTAGGGAAATAATTTGCTGTTCCGAAACACATACATACTACACAAGCACACCAAACAAACAGCAATCCACACACATACACCTAAAATCTTACATCTAACCCTACACTAAACTGTACATACACCACTAACTATCCACTTACCTTAACCCAAACCCTAACCCTAAGGTCCGTCACTATTGCACACTCACCTCACCCACGCCCCAACCCTAACTCACCTACCCCACCCTAACCTTCACGTCCACACAATCGCACACTTACCCGACCCACGCTCTAACCCTAACTCACCTAACCTTCCCTAACTCTCGCATCCACACAATCGCACACTTACCTGAACCCGACCCATAATGTTCCACCACAGCGATGAAAATAGCGAAGTGACAGGAACGGTCAACCAAATTCTTCCCCTAGGAAAAAATTCAGTTTTCTGCAGCTTCGCTATTTTCAGCGTTCACTGAATAGGAGTCAATATTAGAACATTCAAAATTCTGAAACTTCGATGTTCTAATATAGACCTCATATAGCTGAGTATTCCTGTAGAATTTAAAGATATAGCTGTACCATAAATATATCATATACATGACTTTTATAACCATTAAGTAGCTGTTCTGACATTTAGCTCATGAATAATTAAGAAGACATGGTGACTGCTTTCCACATAAGTATGGGTTCTATTCCCATGCTGTGAATTTATTTAATAATGTTTATAATATACATAATTCTGAACTTTGTAGATGTACATCTGCTTTCCAACATATTACATCATTTCACACATCCACTGTAGTTGTGCATCACTGATGCCTATAGTGCCTAGGCCACTGATGACTATGCATTTCGTAGTTACCTGTTATAGTAAGACAGTATTGCCTACCCTAGTTGTATATGTCTGAATAATAACTCATAGACAACTTCTTTACTTCTTTCTTCTTAATAAAGTGAACATTCTTACTAGAGTCCAGTTTATTTAAGTCAAGAAGAATTCCTGTCCACCTGCTTACACATGTTTTTAGTTATGTGTTAATTGCTGTTATTTCTTTAGTTTATAATGGTCAATAAGAGTCTGAGGATTTAATTTTATCTGTTATCCACAGAAATACAAATAAACAGAAGTAGTAACTGTTTGTTAGGAAAAAAAATGTGATTCTTGTTAGCTTGGCCTGTAAAGAATGAGTCAGCATTATGTTTTAGCTTGCTGTTGGCCCTGATCCTCATATGGGAAACACATCATTAAATCATTCCCCCAGATATAATAAAATCCATGTAGGCATAGTGTAGAGCCTACACATAAGTTACTGTGTATGGTGTCCGTATACGTGGTTCCCCCTAGGTAGTGCACCATGCATATTAATGAAGACGCTTTGTTGAGAGAGAGCCGTGGAACATGGTTATTGAATAATTGTAGGAAGTTTGTGACTAATTGTGTCTGCAGATGAGTAACACACCTCCTGCACTGGCCAAGTGCATTATATCACTGTACATAATTTTATTATTTCTTTTTAAGTTTGCGTGGTGTGGCACGGAGAACAGCAATGGTCATGTGCTAGACATCTTAAATAGAAACCGAATGCATTTAATTTTTAACGCAAAGGTCAAGTTTAAGCATAGCTTAGTGGCTTTGTGTGGTGTGGCATGGTGCTTAGCAGTGCTTAAAGTTAACTAAGCGGTATATGTAAAACTATAGCAGCATTCAACCTATCCATGTAGCCTAGTGGTTAGAGTTACAGCCTTATGTGCAGTAGGTAAAGGGTTTGAATACATGGAAGAGAAATTATGCATTTATCTTCCAAAGACACATTATTGTGATTATTCTGATCTGCTGCACTCAGCTAAGACCTGCTAAGCACTGCTTAAGCAATCTTTGATTATGCACTGCTTGGCATTGCTAGGCTGTGCTTTGCTGATTTGCACACTGCTAAGCAGTGCCAGTTTAAGCACTGCTCAGTTGAGCTGAGCTAGTTTGCCCGTGCTTAGCAATGAGCTGCATTTTTAAAAATTGTCCAATGATGTTTAAGGGTGGGAAAACAGGCTATATTAAGCTCAACGGGTGGGAATACAGCATAATCTGTTGGAGTGCTTTCACTGAGAGATATACTATGGCAGGCATTGGAGAAAGTTCACACTTTCCGGTGCAGTGTTGGATCATTCAGGGGTCCAGCATCACAGCTGGACTCCTTGTAAAAAAACATGAGGGCCAGCTGATGCAGGGAGGCTACCAGGGCTCAGAGTACAAGGTGGAGGCCTTGGACCTGCTTTCAAGGGATCTCACCAGTGCAACTGGTATCCCCTGCTCAGGTGAGCAGTGTCATCTTCACCATGATGACCTGAAAAGAATGAAGGGGGTTCTCTTGAACACCTGGGTCCAAGAATTCCGGGCTGGGAATTTCCCACATGTATGTAAGTACCATTACCTGTGTTTCACCACTATCTAATCTTGAATGTCTGCTAAACTGGTATGCATAATGGTCTCCTTCTCTCCTAACAGCTGCAGAGGACAGGGTTTGCAATGTTGAAGCGCATGGCGGGCTCTTGGTCAGGTTGCACCATGAGTGTGGTTAGTGCAGTTGTATTTTGCAATCTACAGTCAGATAAGCAAGAAAGAGCAAAACATTACCTGCCATTAGATATATATAGTAAAGATTGTATTGCAATGAATGTGGATGTAGACCTGTACTTCAATAAGTGACTACTGCCAACTGTAGTGCAATATGCAGGGAAGAGCAAATTATTAATTGTGCTAAAATAAATCAAATAAAGTTTTTACTGCAATAACTGTGGAATTACAGTGGCACTGCAGCACATGCATTACAACTTCTGCGCAAAAAAACATGAAACTATTCCAGTAACTTCATGAAGGTAACTGTAATAAAGCTGTGTTGTGCAATATGTGTGGAATCAGGGCTGTTTTGCATGCCATCGATTATGATAACTGTTCTGCAATTAAAACACACAACACAATATCAGTTTCTGCCTCAAGGTATTTCTATTAAAAAGTGTTGTGCAACAAGTATACATTCAGAGCTGTTTTGCAAGAAATGAATTATGACACGTGTTCTGCAATAATACATGCAACAATAACACCCAAGGTATATTGCATATATCAAGATTGTCTTGTTTTCACCATTGCATTTCAGCTATATGCATTCAGGTTCTGAGGTATGGTGCTGCAAGCAAGTATAACAGAGTAATAGCTGTAGACTGCAAATATTCTGTCTGCAGGTGTATATGGGTGAGCTAGCCAACTCAATAATCTGATATCATTTGTAGACGTCACAGATATTTCAACCCACTAACAGTGTACATCTGCATTCTGTGTAGTAATGTATGGGTTACTTAGTATCTCTGTCATGCTTGAATGTCATGCCTGTGTTTGCAACTGTCACTGCAGTCTACTATAAAACTGTACTATTAATACCAGGTCATATATTGGTTTCAGGTGAGCTCTTGAAAAATATCAGCCAGTAAGTAAGCAGTAGTGACTCAGGATCTAAATGCTCTGTCTAAAGTACATTTTTCCACACACAGACCAGGGTTCAAATCCGGTGCTCTGTTGCACTATGTATTACAGTAGCAGTCACAAAATTATTACAGATTTTCTTTACACAGAAACTACAGGAAAATAGGTGAGTTAGGCCATAGTCTGGGTAAATAATTGTGTGCTTAGGTGTCACAGACTGTTAAACTCATTACCAGGTATGTGAATATACAGTATAAAATAAAGGAAATAAATATAATACTAACAAAATAAAATAAAATGTGTACTCATTGGTATGGCTGTATGCCTGGGGTGTCTGTTAAAGGTTGCTGCAGTCAGTTAATGCATTCACTGCAGATGTCCTCTACAGTCACTGCTATTGGGTTCTATCCCCATGCCTGTTAAGCAAGACATGATAGTAGTATAGTTTTTGTATTGTGTACATACATGTCTCTCAAGTGTCATGCTGTCACAAAATGTAATTATTAGTGTGTAATCCCTCTGTCACACATTTACCATCAACATGAGTTTCTAACCAGGAATGTATCACTACATCAGCCCAAGGTACACCTTGGTAGTTATATAGGTCCACCTGATGTGCAAGTGTTCTGTGTAGTTTAGTACCCACAGGTGTTCCAGCTTGGCCTATACTGCCCCATGTAGATAACTTGAGAGGTATGTACATGCTACAACAGCTATAGTCCACTTGTAAACATTAAGATAGGACAGACCTGTAGAGTAGATAGCAGTGCTCTTCTCCATGAAATAGACTATAATGGTATTAATGGGCTGTGAATTTCTCTCTCTACTCACCCCTTATCTTCATGTATTTAATGTTGTTATCCATTGGTTGTGGTTCACTATTAACATCTGTTGTTACATTACAGTTTATTTTGTAGCATGTGTTTTACTATTGTAATGTATTATAATGGTTGCATATTAACATATCTTGTTAAATACCTATGTTGTTGGCCTTATTCTGTAACTGTTACTGGCATGCTGTTAATATAATGGCTGTTATGTTATTTATTGTTGTGTTCCATAAAATATGCATTGAAATGTGATTAGGTTATGTCTGATGTTCTGGCATGCTGTTATTACTAACAATGGTTTTGCTCATAACTAACCTAAATGTATTGCTTCACCTCCATAACCACAGCATGTCAGGGTAGGCCAGTTCCTGGAGATCCACCCACGCTACCTCAGATGGCATTGGCACTGGGTCCCAGCAAGTCTGGGACCCAAGCCAGCGATGCCTCCTCTGCTGGCCCTGCATCACCTTTGGTTGGAACTGCCACAGAGGATGTGTCCCATCCCCCCAGGAGCGGTGGTAGAGGAGCAGTAGTCAGCCATGATCAACTGCTAGCAATGGTGCACAGGATAGTTCATAGGAGCTATGAATGATGCCTGCACCAGATTGAGGGCCACTCGCCAACCTGGTGGGGCCTGGTGGCCCTGGAAATCAACCTTCAGCACAGCCACCTTTAGGGTAGTGAAGGAGCAGTGTTGACTGCCCAAGGGTGGGGAGCTCAGTCACACTGCTGCTGTCTGAAGTCACATGGTCCTCAGATTCTACAACATTCTCCCCACCCAAGGTGTTTACCCCCTCATGTGTCACAAACCACCCCTGTCTGCTCTATTGTCTATCTTGACAGTCTGCAATTGCATGCTCTCCTAGCCAACGTACCTCCCCACACATACCTATATCCCTTTCCCAACATTCCACTCTATCCTTAAAAAAACGGGGGGTACTTGTCCTGCAAAAAAATATTCCCCAATACATAGTTCTCCATTTCGCACACATGTTCACTGGACACAACTAATTTGGTCCAATTGGCTTGAAAACACATTTATGTTGTCTCACCCCTCTGTCTGGAGTTTGTGAGTCCAAATTCATCCACAAAAAATGTCAAACTGCACTGCTGTTGCTGTACAAGAAATGAAAAGCTATGGTTCTTCCCTACACCCATCCTGCACATCCATACCTACCTTTTAGTATGTTTTTCCCCCTACTTTCCCCCATTTCACTACTGTCCTGTCACCCCCTTTTTTTCTTTTTAAATTTTTAGCATGGGTTTGTGCTGAGCTAAGCAGCAAGCCGCAATGTAGCCCGATGTGCAAATCCACTTAAGTGAGCTTTGAAGTTCCTTAATGATCCTATGTGTTTGTGTCAGGCACATGTATAAAATAGTCTCGAACCCATGGCCCCCGTCAAATACAGCATAGCACATTAGCCCAATTGGACACTCAGCTCTTAATTAAAACAGGTGTTTCCAGCAAAATATCCTGATTGCCACTGACAGACTGCAAGTACATCTAATGGGAAAATGGGAGTGTCCCTGGGACTCTGTTTAAAAAGTCCACCAGCACACAGCCAACTAAATAAATAATAATGGATGTATGTGAGGCCTGGGAGAGCAGGTAAATGTACCATTTTATCAGCAACATATTTAAACGCACCTGCTAAGGCAGCAATAGCAAAATACATGTGTATAATTGGGACCCTGCTGCAGATCAACTGCCTTTGAAATCAATGCACATAATGATGGATGCAGACCATGCATGTCACAGACAGTATGGATGCACATATATGTTGACTCAGTAGCTCAGTCTGTTAAATGCCTTACATGCAGTGTATTTTGCCACCCATAGTCCTGAGTTCAAATCCAGTGTGTTGCACTTCAATTACATTCTTGTGAACACAGCAAGTAATGACTGGGTCATGCAATTTTAACTCACACAGGTTGCTGCTACTGAATTAACTGCTACCCATGTTTGCAAGTCAAGGGCCTGTAGGTGGGGACAAACTGAACATATTCGTATAGCCTAACTATATGTCGCCTACTTCTCTATGATTGGCACTGTTGCATAGCAGATGTACCTTAAGAACATGCCTTGAGTAGACTGTAAAGGGTACCCTTATCCTGGCTCTGATGTAATGGCAGAGCTAACACTGCTGCCTCGGTTATATATACAGCTTGCTGTCCTCCAAAGTGTTCAGGCTCCTGCCTCCCTATGTGTCCTAGGCTGTGGCAGCAACTGCAGCCTGCAAGATATGCAGCTGTATGTTAAGCTAGCTGCTACAGACCTACCATACCTCACAACCCCCTAGAACAAGGGATCCAGAAAAAACAATACATAAAGGGTGGGGGAGGGGGTCCAGTGACAGGGACATGTTTCAGAGTTTGCCCCTACAAAGACAGTGACCTGATAGAATAGCAGCTACTGAAACAGCATGCAGATTATGATGGGTATGATATCTGACACTCACTTGTCTTTCTCTCCTTACTCACCACAACCCACAGTGTTTACCACTGAACTGCCAAATAATCAGAACGTCATAGAACAATGGCCCAAAATATCATGCAAAACTGTGGACAAACATCATAAATCTCAACAGTGGATAGTATTTCTACCTACCCTCTGTGAAGCTGTAGTCTCCACACCTCACTACTGTCCATCTCAAAGACTGAGAAAGGGGCCAAGGCCTACATGAATCCCTTAAATATTGCCATGTGGAGCCATCTCATTGGCTAATGACAGTGCAACCCAGCTGTTTTGGATTCGATTGGCAAGTCTGAGCCACAGATTGGTGCACAGGTAATCACCTGTTAATGAGCATTACCTACAAAAGGCAATCAACTGCTTATGGGGAGCAGATCTGTATGTTGCTTTACTCAGACAGACAATGGTTTTGCAAGCTGTTTGCAGAGGTTCTGGTCAAAATAGGATTACTTCACCATACCAGATATGTAATACATGTCCCAATATGATGGGATGCAGATGGGACGATGGAGGTATGAGGAAGAGGGATTACAACAGTAGGCCTGTAGTACATCTAAATAATTGACATGTTTGTGATACCCTGCTGTCCAACAGCTACAGGCATGCCTTTCAACTGTCCCTGCTTTAAATCAAATCACAGCTCTGCCCCTATTACTCCATCCCACAATGGTCAGCTGTTGTAGGAAAGCTAGTGGATTATGAATAAGACATCTTGACTGTAAGCATGGGTGTACACAGCTGTAATATCAAATTATGTACTGTAATTCACCTCCTCTCAATTTGTCAACATCACACAAAAATAGTTCTGACATTGTAAAGTATCCCTGACTGTCCCTGATGTACTCTGGCTAGGGCACTGTATTATTGACATTCGTACCTCATTGCTTGAGAGCTATGACTAACAAACCTATCAACCAATTACAGCAGGAATCCAGGTCATAGCTATAATTAGTGGGGGGGGGGGCAGGGCCAAACTCAGTGACAGAGTATACATATTGTAAGTGTGATTAGAGTAACAGATATTACTGTAGCATATGTGTTTTCTGAGAGGTATGGCGTGTGACAGCCAGATTATCTGTATTCTGACAACAACCATCAAAGATTGGCCAACCATTTGTCAGGCATCCACATGTGTACACCAAAAGGGCCACATCTATGAGGCACATGTTCACATTCTGGAAACATTTGTGTAGTGGAGAGGTATGATGCCTACAGGGAAGATATACTACAGCTGGTTTTCATTGCTGTCTATTGCGGCACACTGGTGTTGCTGAACTGTCCCCATATAGTTGTTGTAATACACACAGCTATTTGTTTGACAGTGGCTGCATGACATAGTAGTGGGACTTTGCCCATAGGGGACACACTACAGTAGACTGCAGTGATGGGTGTAGAGACATACAGCAGACTCTGTCATGGCACACAGGGACATAACTGGTATTGCTACTATCTTGGTGATAGCCACACATGTAGTGTGTTGATAGACTGCGGGGTATGATGTGTGAGGGAGTGGTGGATAATACAATGCACGTTGGTTGTGCAGGGTCTATACATAGTGGATGTCCATGTATCTGGACCTGTGATATGTTCTCCTCTTGTTGTCTTTCAGGAACAATGTATCACAGGAGGCATCCACCATTTACAGCTGCATGAAATAATGTTATCCTGGATGGCCTTAGACTGCATTATCGCATTCTGCTGTCCAGGAGTCACCAATATCATGACCAATGTGCAGCACTGTGTTCTGACCTTGTCATGGTGGTGAACCAAATTGGCCATCAGGACAGGACCTATGAGCAGGTCTGACACTGGGCCATAGACATGGTCAATGCTGCAGAACAAAGGGTGGCTGCTGTGCCAGGGAGCATGCTGCCACTGGTGGAGGACCTGCAACAGAACAACAACTTTCGGCCACAGAAGAATTCTTGATGAACCTGAGATTAACCACCAGCTCCTAGCCATCCATCACCCCATACATCCTGGAGGTGGGTGCCACAGCGTCCACATCTCAGGAGCATCCAGATAAACTTACTGTGTTCATCAGTGTAATACTGTATCAGTCATTGTAGCAGGCTCTGCATACCAGTACATGGATGTCAGATCTGCATTGGAGGGGTGGTTTGGTTTTAACACACAGTTGTGCACACATACTCAGACTGTCAGCAATGTAGGCAGTAACACATTAGCTAATGTACATGTGGCTATATTCACTTATTACCTTGTAACAATGCAACATTTGGTATTGCTGACAATATCTCTCCCTCACATTTTCACAGGTACATCAGGTGTGGCCAGAGTTAAAGGTCCTGTACCTAGTAAGTGTGATACTGTTGTTTTACAGATCATATATACCATAAGAATGTTAAGGGCTACCATGTTGCCTTAGATACAACTGTTATGCTTAGCCAGAGTAGAATAGTTGCATGTGCCATTTTGAAGCGGTTAACTAAAGTACATAGAATGGGTGATCACAGCTGTGTATTCACAGGAACATTAGCACATTTGCCCTTATTGTTAATAAGGACTATTCAGCCTGCTCTACAGGAGGCAGTCACTCCAAGGTGCCTGTGCACAGACAATAGGGAGATGGTATATACCTGAGGCAGTGATACTACAACTGGCATATTATGCTCCAAAAAGGAGTATTGACTTTTAGGTGTAAGTCTATCAGATACACTCTCATACTGCTTACCTCACAGGTGTATTGTACTGACAACATTAACTGGATGTAGCTGCAGCGCATATTATAAAGGGTCTGTCTTGTCTGTGTATGTTGTATGTTTGTGTGTTGTGCATGGGATCAGAAATAAGATGTGGGATTTGTAATGCAGTTGTGGCTCCTCACCTATATGTGACTGTGTGGATTACCATACATAATAGTGCAGGTAGTAATGTACTTCTTTTGTCTTTCTCATTACATTAGGTGGGGTTGGTTGGGGCTGATTCTGTCCCAGGGGTTGACATCCCATTTCTTCCCCCATTGTCCCCATACAGTCAGTATAGCCACACATGCCCAGTCCCCTGAGGCCACAGACATCAGACAATCAGAGGGGGGTGACATTGTACATGACAGTATGGCAGCTATGGCATCAGTGAGTGTAGACACTAGCGATAGCCAGAGAGCTGGCAAGGTCCCACACAGGCAGATTGACAGGGGTGCTCAAAGGACGATTGCTGCTCATCCCCCATCTGTCACAGGTGTCACATCATGGGTCACTTGCTGTATGTTTCAGTCCATCTTGGAGGCACAGGCACATTCTGAATGCAACACAAGACAGATACTCAGGATTATGGATGCAGTGCAATCTGAAATCCATGACTGCCTCCACTACATATGTGATGCCATGGATGATTTCACTGATGTAGTGGACAGATGGTGGGCTGAGACAGTGTCAATCTTTCACCGCACATTGTCTGTGCTGGAACATCTAGTTGGAGTAGGGTATTGGACACATGGACATAGGTCAGCAACACTATCTGCTGAGACTCCACGTGGCCACACACACTCACGCTCCAATAGTGCCAGCTCACTCCATGACATGGCAGGCCATGGGCACATGGTCCTGCGTGGTCCTGTGGGGGTCATGGGCCCAGAAGACAGCATTCAGACTCAGCTACTAGCACCACATATGACCCTGGGCCTGGTGGTGCCATTCCTGGTAGAGCCAGTTCCCATGTTTGTGGCCACAGATGGTGAATTGTCCACACTGCCATGTACAGTACACAGCTGTCCAACATACACATGTGTAGGGCAAGCACTGTGCTTTGTGTGCTGCAGCCATTTGGCTGCTAGACCTGTTTTCACAGTCCAGCACCTTCCTGATATTTTGTCCAAGGCATTCCCTAGCTCTTTGCTGAATGTAATATGTGACCCATACCTATCAACTGTACAGATTGTAATGGAATTTGTAGAGTTTTGCATTACATATTTGGTATGTTTTGCATAGCATTGTGATTTTCTGACCCATTAGGGGAGAATCATTATAGATTGAAGTTAGGATATGATGAGAGACATTTCACTTACTGACTCCATACACATCATGGGATTTATGCTAATGCAAGACTTGCTACTTTATCAACTTTCCATATTTGTCTGGCCAATAGTTAATCTTTCTCCTTATATTTTGGCCTTTTTCCTACTATTGTTTTTGGCTTTGTCCAGATTCCCTGCTCTAAGAGGTTGAGGGGTATGATGTGACTAGGGTATATGATGTAGCACCACACACAGGGTGACAGTCTTCATACCTCTCAATGAACATGATTTTGCAGAATGTCCAGCATTCTGCCCCATATGTCTGTTCTGTTCTTCATAGAGTTTTGTTTATCCGGTAATATACTATAAAATACAGTCCACTGAATGGTTGTAAGTATGGACACAGTTATGTGATGCCCTTTACATCCTGTTGTTAATCTGACCTGCTAAAACCTGCTGTTATACTAGCCACCTTCTAGGTTACTCAGAGCATGTATAATGTCTGTAGGTTTGGACCTCTGTCCCTCCATTTTCTCTGGTTGTGTCCAGCTTCCTTGCAGTAAAAGCGTACAGTGTTATGACAGTCTGTGGGACTCCTATGATATGAGTTCCTCATATGCAAAAACTGTAGGTGTGGCCAGCTTTGAACCATCAACACTATCGACCATTCTAATGTCCTTAGCCCAATGAGCCACATCAGCCTCAAAAAGTGAGGTTTAATTCCTCACACTATCAACAGCATACAGACATACACTGTGACCCCTGCTGTGACCCATGTGGTTTGAGGAAAATACAACATGTGGCCAGGTTCTTTGTGACAGCCCTGGAATTATGTGCTTTGCTGATATATCCTTGCAAGCATACTGTTACTACAGCTGTAAGAGAACACTGATGTGTGGGGGTGGGGTACATCTGTTTTATGACTCCACTGTTTGGCATATCTCTTGCATAATGCAGTGGGGTTTCCAGCCATATGGCCTAATGCATATTATGGGGCACCCAATACTGGACACATTATCTGTTGTCCCAAGCAGCTGTTAGTTCTCTGCAAGTAACCCAGTTGCCCACTCTATTCCTTTGCATACATGCACCAGGTCCATACATATGCTACCATAGTCTAGTACCCCGTACATTTGTTGTATAGGATTGTGACTTACCTTGTGAATGCAGCAGTTGAGAGACCTGTGTTTCAGGTCTGACTCTGTCTGCTGCATGCAGTACACAGCCAATACATGGGTAGGTACAGAGTGTGTGGTCTGGCTGGCATCCTCTTTACTATGTATGCGAGTCAGGTAAGATGTCAGTCCCTAGGTTGTCAGTGCATGTGCTATGAGTTGTCTCTTGGCCAAGGCCAGGGCATACTGAGCATGCCTACATCTGCCTACAGGGACAGCCTCAGGGGGTTCCTCCTCCAAGTCCCCCTGTGTGTCTGTCTGTGGGGACCTAGGCACTGGTGAGGGCTGTGTATCCCTTCCCTTTGCTGATCCTGTGGCAGCTGTTTTCACAGGATCATATTGTGTAGCGTGGCATACACTGTGAACACCTGTGCACATGTGGCTGGAGAGTACTGCAGGGCTCCACCAGATATCTCTTGGGACCAGAATCAAGACTTCAGCAACCCAAACACAAGCTCTATGATGTTCCTAGTTTGCGCATGCGCCTCATCATAGCATTCTTCAGTGGGTGTGTGTGCGCATTTCTGAGGGGTGTCATCATCCAGGTTCCAGTGCATAGCCAGCATCCCCCAGTAGATGGCCATACAGAATGCCCCCCCCCCGGCAAACATCTGATACAGCTGTAATGTGTGCCAGATATGGGAGTCATGATAACTGCCTGGGCTGCCAACACACACATTCATGTTAATGCCCTGGGCATTGCACATGACCTGGCAGTTGATGGAGCCCTTGTGGTTAACATAGACTCTACTCTCCTCACCAGGCGGTGCTTAGATGTGTACATGAGTGCAGTCTATGGCACCCAGAACCTCAGGGCAGTGTGCTATGTGGTGGAGGAGTTGTATACTGCTAGCCCTCTCCTCAGGGGTGCGGGATGAATAAATGTGCTCACTGGCATGTGTTAGCATGGCATCCAGGAACTATTGCAGTACCCTGGATGCTGATGCTTGTGAGACCCCATCATGTCCTCAGTTGGTCTTTGGAAAGTAGCTGTAGCTCACATCCTAAGGGCTACACTTACTGTGTTTCCACTAGGATGGGTTCCTCTGTGTTGGGTCTGGATCTGAGTTGAGGGTGGCAAAGCTCAGTGAGATTTTGTGGTATGTCTCTGTCCACTCTGTAGCACTGTACAATCTGCAGCTCATGTAGCTCCTGGTAGGTTACTCTGGGCCAGAACACTCTTCTCTTTCTCAGTCTAGGCCTATTGGCAGCAGCAGCAGCTCTGACCTCAGCATCTAGCACATTCACATGCAGAGCTGCAGCAGCCCCTAGCATTGCTTTAGTTAAAAATCCCACATTTGTCCTGCACTGGTGCAGAGTATGGAGGTGAAATCCGATTGTAGGCTTTATGCAACTTTTATAGTGCTCTACTGTAGGTACAGCCTGTGTGATTGGCTACCTATGATGCATTCCTCCTGCCGAGTACATCATTACCAGTGTTTAAATGGCCTAGTTTAAGTGGTACAGGGGTCACTAGTAATTTATATATGATTGGCTTTTCCAGGCAATTTTCTTTTTTTTTTAAACAGCCTTCCCAGCTAAGCACTGCAGCACAACATGCAAACCAGCACCGCAGATATAAACAATGTGCAGCACTCAATGGAAACACCCCCATAAAGGGGCACACTCAGCAAAGCGGTATGCCATGCCAAAGCTAAAACACATGCCCTGATGTTAAACAAAGCTTAGCAGGCACTGGACACACACTCCTGGTCCCTGCTCAGTTCAGTGGTGAACAGGACAAAGATGTCACTGAGCTCCAATGTGCTTAAAGAAATACAGACACACCCCCTTTTGATGTCAGCTACCTCTTCTGTGGACACCAACATGGTTCTGGGGCCACACTGATTTGATCTGTGGGCACGGGTATCCATTTTTGCTATTCAGTAACCCCAGCTCATTTGCATACAGATCCATGCACACAACCAGGAAACTATACTATTCCAGACCCTGTCTCCTTAGCAACCACATATATCTACTATTATACATAATCCATGCAAGGCCCTATAATGCATTGATGTCACATATTTTACTTTTTTAGTTTTTAAACTTTTAAATATTTTTTTTTTTACATAACGGCCTGTTTGCTCACTGCTGTGTGCCATGCAAACATAATATGAGTATTAAAAAAATAATTATTTTAAATTATTTTACATTACTTTTTGGGCACACATTGCATAGTTTTTCACATATCTGTGTCTGCTATCCTATTTCTGTCCTTTTAACTGGGCTTTTACAGCCTCAGTTCAATTTTTTATCTCATGTACATAGAATATTTCTGTGTACACTTTGGACACCAACACAGGGTCTACAGGACTGTCTATCTGCTTGCTGGGTCACTCCAACACCCTCATTTACATGCTATCCACCTTCTTATGAGGTGATTTGCATGCCACAGACACTTCCATGTTCCCACACGTGTGTACACCCCACAGATCCATTTACTGAATCACACAGCTGCTTACTTCTGTATAAGCTCTGTGCCACTATGCCTATATGGAAAATGAATCCATGTAGGTTTTATTGAATTCTGCCTATTATCTCACACATAGTCAAGGATACTGCAGTGGTGGTGCTGCGGTAGCGTTGTAGCCTCACAGTTAGACGTTGCCCGTTCGATTCTCAGTTAGAGCGTCTTCTGTATGGCGACATGCGTGAATGGGTGTTCCTTCGTTGAAGGTTGTGCATTAGGCCTGGCAAGCCAGCACGTAAAAATTTACTGCCAATCATTAGCGGACCGGAGTTCCGCTGTGGCGACCCCTAACTGGGAAAAGCCGAAAGACGCAAACAAACAATCTCACACATCGTCAAATATTCTTCTCTACATAACTGCTTATTGATATTAACATTTGTTTCATACATGGCTACAAATAACTCAGTTATTCATCGAATTCCTATGAATATTTTCATAATCTGTATTGGTCTTTTAAAAGTAGGTGTTTAAGTACAGGTTAAGTAAAGCTTGCTACAGGCTGCTTTATGTCTGACAAAGGTGTGTGCAATATGGTATTGTTTTCAAAAGTGCTATCAATTGTTTTATCATTCATTATTAATTTCACTTTAAGAACCATCTCATTCTTATCTTTTGAGGGATTTAGATTTTCAGAGTTACAGGTGAAATGCAGAACAGGAAGATACATTGATGTATGCATTTGATTTGTGATGTGCACGTTGCCTGATGTACAGCACCTTTTATGTCTGTGATAACGGAAATCTCTGAAATACATGACACTTTCCAAGTGCCCACTGTCCAAGGAATGAAAGTTTTCCATTGCTGTTAATGGCTGCGACCACAGTGTTGACATGAAATTCATCCTTCCTAGATATTTCCCTACATTCCCAGCAGATGTTCATTTTTTGAACTCCTAAGTCATGAGCCATATTAGTAGTCCATCCCCATCCAGCTGATGTTATAAACAAGTCTTTGCACTGCATTCACAACACACACTCTTAGTTAGAATGCATTACAAAGGTAGATAGGTGTCAAGGTTAAATTTTGGATGCATGTTAGAGATGCAGATTTGAATGTCATGTTCTCCAAACTCTGCTGAAAGATGTAAATGCCAATGTTTTTCATGGGGAACTTAGATGTTGATTATCTGTTGCTCTTCATAAGTAGTTTACTCTAAAACATGATCTGAGCAATGTATATCCCTGTTAGTAGAGGACTAAATCATTCATAGTTGCTCTTTTTTTTTCAAGTGATGAAGAACGGACTCAGAATTGAGCCCTGTGCATCAAGTGGATGCACAGGCTTGAGGAGCAGTAGAGGGAAAGAGGCATACTGCTTAAATTTTCTGTTTTGTTAAGTGAAATGCATCTAATCCTTGTTACAGGTCCATATTTTTTTACATTACCATTTATATTGTTTAGAATGCCTGAATACCCATCATGCATCAGTAAGGTAAGAACAATAATCATACTATACCTGTGCTTAACAGTCTGATTCAAATCCAAACATGCTGAAATATTTAGCATCAAGCTATGTTTTCTGCAGATAGTTTTTTGAAATATAAGCTATATCCTAAATGACAGTCAGGTTTGTGTATCTGTCATACATGAGGTGGATGTTTTATACAGTCTACCTGTTCACAGACTGAATACTGTTCATAATGGCATTTACAGAGTGTGGTATGCTCTTCAGTTCAATAATGGTATTGTATCTGATTATAAAACCTTGGGAGTTTTGTTATAACATACTTGATATCTGTGTTTGTGGATACTTGCGTAGATAGGAATTTCTTTGTAAAATTTCATAACAGCAAGCATCATCAGAATGTTTGCATTTTGCAGGCTACTAATTGCAGGTAGGTCATGCATACAATTACAAATATAATACTGTTTGTACAACATATTATAGATTCTCATGTATCACAGGCTGTATTGATTGAACATTATAAGGAATTGTTACTGTTGTATTCATTATGTTGATGTGGGTTCAGCCAATTACCACACTGCCTGGCTCAGATGTTTGTCATATGACTTGCCTACTTTCCACAATATGGTCATCTCAAAAGCATCTTCATTTTAACAATGTCACTTGGTGGCTGTTCATATCACTCATTACACTCAGAGACTACAATTTACATTTAAACACAGACATAACTGCTCAGGAAACACATGCAAGGGAAAAAAATGGAAATAATAACATGCTGTCAAATACTCGGCTGTACAGTTCACTAATACAGACAACATGATTAAACAGTGCAGGTCCCAATAATAATGTTATCTTCACACTTAGAAGCTTTTATTTTGCCAAACTTCAGCTATGTTAATGTGGCATGAGGCATGATTCCATTCAAATGTCAGGATATACTACATGTGCTTGCTTTGCGTATGCTTGCCAAGCTTCATCTTGACCAATATTCAAATGTCCAGGTGATGTCACGATTCCCACTGGTAAGCTGTGTTATGCATGCCATTGCATGATCTTGATTGAACTGCTCACAATGGTGATAGTACATTCTCCCTGACATGTTATGTCACTGAAAAAATTGAAAATCCTTATGGTACCAAGAAACAACTCAGAAGGTTATTCCAACCAAAGGAATTTAATGAAAATAGTTGAGCGCTTTCATTTCCATAACATTACAAAGGAACTTCATCAGAACCTGTCCCACTAGCATGATGTGGTGTTGTGTACCATGTGCTGGAAAAGCTGATACCATGTGGGGCCATATACCGGTATGCCATACCTATGGGCAGTCCTCCTTTTCTGACTACATCAAATGCCAACGTATCATTAATCTATACACCATGGTAAGGAAAATGTATTCTGTAACAGTACATTATGCCGTGTTTGCTGTATGTTACATTTCCACATCCATTACTTGTTCCCATAAGTTCACACCTTCTGCCAATATTTGCATACATTAACTGATGATTATACATGTCTCTCACATAGTCGTATTCATACTGACACCAATTGTATCTTTGACATGTGAGCATTCACCGACTTATCACTGATGTGCTATAATGATGCCCATAGGAATGTCTTCTGCTCAGTAATGTGCAGGGTACATGATATGCACCTGCAGTTGTTTATTCAACATTGGCATGGCAGAATATGTGTATGTGACTAACATTCTTGTTTACCTATGCTTGTTGATGTTACATGATTGTACATTACTGTGAATGTGTGATTTATACATGCCATTTCTATGGACATCAGCAATCAGTCTGCCCATGTGACATACATTTGCTATTTGCTTAAATGTATTTTGGGTTGGCTTTGACAGTATCCTGTATGCTGTACACATGCATTTGCAATTGTGTGAACTTACCTTGTCATCCTGCTTTTCCCTGATGTGGGCCTAGGTTGTGCACCTCACTTCTACCTTCATATTTCTGCATTATTTTTGCTGATATGTTTGCCTTTGTTACAATTAATGACCATTGTTATATATTATGTTATTGATGTAGTGAACATGTGCTAAATATATGTCAATTTACAGATGCAGGGCATCTGCACACAAGCCAGTGGCTACTGTTTGCAATACATCATTGTTCTCATTATACTTGTGTGTTAACTAGTGTATGTTGCTGAAATTCATGTGCACAACCTGATATATTTTTAAGCTCTAGTATTAATTTTTTGCAAATATTCTTACATGCCATTGGTGTATGCATGTGTATTGATAGTGCTTTCAAGTACATTCCATTTAGGCCCCTGACAGTCATATATATAAGCCTAAATTTATGTGTTACCTTTGACGTAGCACATCTGGGTCACGTATATACATTCCATTACACATTTGTTTGGCTTGTGTACACCTACTTGTGCATTTATCGGCACTTTTGTTGCTTTGCTGCCATACTACTGTTTTACCCTGTGCTTGGTTGTTTGCCTTTGACATGTATGGTTCGAAGCTTGGTTCTGTCCTATGCTGGAGTTATCTAACATTCCTACATCTGCATTTGCTCATCTTTGATGTTGCTTGGCTTATACTTGAGCTGCTGACAGACTACTTGGATATGAGTTTATTTATCCATTGTGTTCTGTGATCCCTATTTGTTACCTTACAACTCGCATCTACTATTGGTCATACACATCCAGGTATGACTGACACACAGTTTGTGATGTCATATCATGATAGTGCATAAGTTGATATGTTTTTCTGTATTTGACTATGGCTGGTATATATCCCCACCCTGTTAGGCAACTTTACATCACCTGTATTGTGCAGTGTGCCATCTATGTAACTTACTTGTCCTTACTGTTTTTTTTCCAACCTCTGTCTGTCATGTGTTGTGATATTTTTTCTATTAGTATATCTGCTGTGATTGCCTTTTCCTATTCTTTCCCTATCTTTACCTTTCCTTCTAGTCTTAAAAAAATAAAAAATGAGACCTATTCCCAGAAACAAAAATGCCCATACCCCCCTGACTTTCCCTGCAATTCTCCTATTCCATCATTCCTCTTGTGTCTTCCTCTTCTTCACCCATGCCCCCACATCATCTTTTCTATCTCCCAAGGTATTCCTTGGTATGTGTATTATCTGTGTTCCCCATGCAAGTCCTGCACCTATTGTTAGCTAATGTTAGGTGTGGCAATGTGGCTGTGATCTCTCTTCACCTTTATTATTATTATTTTTTTTTATTAGAAAATGTACAGATTAATCCATAAGTGAGAAATAGCACATTTTTATAATAACAGTGTCAGCGTGATATTCTGTAGTTACCTTTAATCTAACTTTAGAGGTTCATATGTATGTAAGACTGTCAGGATGCTTGAACTGTGAGATTCTTTCTGTAACTTTGTTTATGTATATCATGCTTTGACAGTGATTGTTCATTTCTTAAGGATTACTTGCAGATATTGTTCAGTGTGCCATTGCTACTGAGATACTCCTTTGTACACCTAGATATTTGGAACTCACTTAGGCACATTTACATATTATAGGTTCATAGGTTGGTACTAGGTTATCAGCCCGAGGGCCTATACAAGCCTAGCCATAGCAATTCCCTGGCTATTTCTTCCCACAATATTTACTTCCCTAGACCCCTGTCTAGCAGGGCGACTGACATGATCTCCAGGATAAATTTCCTATCTCCCATCCAGTCGTCAAGGTTGCTTTTGAAGCAGGCCAAAGAGGTGCTCTGCTTGACATGTATGAGCAGTCTCTTAGTATGGGGATTCTCTGGGTCAGGAACCTATCCCTCCAGCATGTTTTGTTCATTGTGACGTCCCTGGAGCATGTGGCTCTGATGGATTGGGATTTCTTTAAGTGTAGCATGTCCAACAGCTCTGGGTTTGACATGGCTTTGTATGTTAAGCAGAGATCACATCTGAGAAGATGATATGCGACAGAGTATAGCTGGAATTTTTTTAGTTGGCCAGCATAGGGCATCTGCTTTAGGCTTGTGATTCTTTTACTGAGGTGTTTTTGTGGCCTTTCCAGTTGTTGCAGATGTCTTGTGAGATACATACCAAACAAGACATTGTACTCTATGATGGGTCTAATGAGGGATGAGTACAGTGGGACAATGACCTCCTTTTTTCTGGATGAAAATCCCTTAGCGATGAGGTGTGCCACATAGAAGGATTTCTTGACTGTTGTGGCAATGTGGTTATCAAAGTTGAGACCATTGTCCACCTGCGTTCCTACATCTCTTATCACACTTTCAGTGTTTAGTGTACTGCCGCCTATGTGGTAATTCATGGGTACATGGTTTTTCCCAAAGGTGATAACTATACACTTCTTGGAACTGAGCTTAAGCCCATGGTTCTAGCACCAAGCATCTGTTTCTGTAAGGCCCTTTTGTAGAATATCCACATCATTTGGGGATTCAGTAATGGCTCCCAGTTTGCAGTCATCTGTGAACTTTGTTAGCCAGAGTCCCTCATTGTTGGCTTGTCCTTTAAAGAAGTAGATGCCAAACAAGAGCGGTCCCAGGACTGAACCCTGAGGTACTCCACTTGTCACTTGTCTGGAGCTGGATTTGGAGTCGGCTACTTTTACAGTCTGGGTTCTGTCAGTAAGCCAGTTGGCAACCCATTGAGTGACATAGGGATTTATGCCCAGCTTAGTAAGTTTATCTATATTGCATTGTTATATGCAGCTTTAGAGCTGATATCAAAGTAATGCACCAGATGTCACTAACTTTATGGAATCCACCCTGAGATGTTAAATTTCATTGTACTAAATGTTATACTCTTCTGGTTTAAGTCTTGAAAAATACAGTACAAGTTGGCTCAAGAGAAAAAATGAAAAAAAAAAACAAGGGGTAAATTAGCGACATCTTTATCTAGTTCTAGATAAAATATTAAGTAGTAGTGGAATTATTCAATTGATTGTCAGATAAGTAAATTCATAGAAGGGTCTTATGGCATTAACATATTTGTCAGGAAAATTGAATTTGCAAGCACTTTCTAAAGAAAGTGAACATGAGCTCAATCAAATCCCTCCTGACATCAAGTGCAACTGCATCCTTTAGGATATTAGATTTTTTTTTAATTTTACAATAAAATTAGTTCTAGCACAATACTGTTGTCTTGGATTTGTCTTTCATAAATCTTGAAGAAAATATAGAAATTTGAAATTATCTGGTCACAGTCCTAATTTTTATTGCTTGAGTTGTGTTCTAGAGTTTGACATCTAAGTTAAGTAGAAAAGATTTGACAATAATTCTTAATCAAGAGCAAGACAACACGAATAAAGATTATCTGAGACCGATTCTTATGTAAGGAGCTAAATGCTTCAGAAATGTCAGGAAAGGAGAGTTCAATCTGCAGTGGCTCCAAAATATAATTTGTGATTTAGGTCAGCAAAAGTCGCAGTTTCATTTTCTTGCAGAGGTACAATAAAGATAATATCTGCTGAAGAACATTGGACATGTGAAAAAAAAAAAACACCAAAACACCATTCCAATAAAGTATAGAACACATGATACGTGGTAGCAACTGATCCATATTCCACTGTTAAAAATGAAAGACCAGAAAAACAGTGAATGTCATAATCTTACAAATTCTGACAATGTTCACAATACAGAGAAACTCATAAATTTGCCATGCTGAAGGAGTATGGTTTGGATGAGAGGCTTTTATGCTACACTGTAACAAGTTAAAGGTGCAGATTCCAATACAAGAAAGGTAGTGAAAATGTCATGAACAAAAAAATTGTGTGCCCCAGTAGAAAAAAAATATTAACCCGAATTCAAGAAGAGAAAGTCAGACATTTTATTCTGCACAGCAATGTAAGGAAATATTTTAAACCAATACAGAATATTTTGTCAACATTCAAAATAAAACACAAATCTTCCCACTGCAGACACTGGAAAATCAGAAGCTGTTTAAATGTATGCTACAAATTCTTTGAAGTACAAACAAGAGTGGTCAGTTAACAGCACCTGGATTATAATGATAGTTTTGATGACTCAGGAAGAATGTGAGAGGGGATCTGTCATCACTTGACTAAAAATAGGAAGCCTTAAATCAAGCAGATCATATTCCTGGGAATTCAATAAACTCTGTGTAGGCTTTGGGCGAAGCCTACATGGAGTTTACATACTAACATGTTGAGCAGCAGCACTAATCCTATTTTCATGCTGCTGATAGTGCTTATTTATTTATTTATTTATTTGCAGTTGGTTTATCAGGATAGTCCATTGGGCCAAAGTGAACCCGTTTTCAATGGAGTCCTGGGGAGAAAAGCTCCATAAACAATCAAGGTTACAAAATTATGTAGATAATAAGTTTACATGTGTTATAATATAGCGCAGACCAATTAATATAACAATATGACATAGATTGAAAATATACAATTAGATTAGACAAGAACAAACATTGCAAACAGTATAGGTTTTAGATAAATGAACAGGTAGTGCAGAATTTTAAGGAATGATTACAAGATATATACAGGAACATTAATATATACAAAGTTTAAGTAAGAGGTGTAGGCTAGAATAATATCTAGTTTGCAAGTAAATAACAACAGTTTATGAGTTTGAGGAGAAGTTAGAAGGTGCAATGTTAATGAAAAAGGGGAGAAAAAGAAAATTTGCAGTGTGAGTTATGTGGGGTGGCAGCTGGAGCATTCCCACTGGGATACTTGGTATGAGTGAAGAGTTTTTTTGAAGATAGAGTAAGTAGGGGTAGCACGAATGTGTGGTGGTAGGGAGTTCCAGAGTTATGTTAGACTAAAGGATAGAAGGTGTTTGCCTGTGGGGGCGAGCTGGTTTGTATATTTCTAGAAGATTTTGGTTATTAGATCGTAGTACTCTGTCAGGTAGATGCATTTTAAAGGCAGAGGAGAGGGAGGGACAGAGTGAGGGGTTGAGAATGAGCTTGTGTGCTAAAGTGAGTTGGGTATAGATAAGGTGATTAGATAGTTCTAGCCAGTTTAGTTTATGGAGAGAGGAACAATGGTGAGTGGAGGACTTATGGCTAGTAGCAAACTTGGCAATTTTGTTGTAACAACATGAGAGTTGAGTTTTCAGAGAGGATTGTAGATTAGTTAGGAGTGGAGCTCCATAGAGAAGGGAGGGTATGAGAAAGGATGTAGAGAGGGTGAGTTTAGTGGTGGGTGTAAGATAATGGTTTTGTCGATAGAGCATACCTAGTTTTTGATGGGTTTTTTTGATATTTAGTTGTATGTGGGAATTAAATTTAAGCTGATTGTCAATTAGCACGCCAAGTAGCTTTGTCTCTGATACCAGTTCCAGAGTTGTGTTGTTATGACTAGTGATACAAAATGTGTTTTTGTTGAAAGGGGTGACTTTAGAGGGAGTAAATACAATTAATTTGGTTTTAGAAGCGTTGAGTGCTAAATGATTATTTTTCATCCATTGTTCAGTGGTTGAAAAATCATCTTGAGTTAGCTTTAGAAGTAAAAGGACAGAAGTGGCAGAGCAAATAATAGTTGAGTCATCTGCATATTGGATGATGTTAGAGAATGGGATAGAGTTACGAAAGTCATTAATAAATATGTTAAAGAAGAGGGGACCTAATATGGAACTTTGTGGAACACCAGTTGGTGTATTATGGAATGAGGAGGTGGCCTTTTTCCATTTTACTGCTTGATATCTGTTGGATAAGTAGCTGGAGAACCAGTTCAGAGAAGAGAGAGATAGGTTAAGCTTAGAGAGTTTAGCTATAAGAAGACTGTGGGAGATAGTATCAAAGGCCTTAGAGAGATCCAGTACAAGGGTAAAAACAATATGACCAGAGTCTCGGGCTTTGTTTACAGTTTCCAGGAAGGAGACGAGGGCTGTCATAGTACTGTGGCCTGGTCTGAAACCATGTTGTGTGGGAGTTAATAGGTCCTTATCAATGAGGTAAGGTAGTAGTTGTAGTTGGATACACTTTTCAAGGAGTTTAGAGATGGGAGACAGGATAGCTATGGGACGAAAATTAGTGACATTGTTATTATTGCCTCCTTTATGTAAGGGTATGATAAAGGCCTTTTTCCAAATTTGGGGGACTGTGCCTTCTTGGATAGAACGGTTTATTAAAATACTAATGGTGTAGGCAATTGCTTCGGTAGCTATGCTGAGGAATTGTGAAGGAATATTGTCAGGAGCATTTGAACCTGGTTTCAGTTTTAGAAGAAGTTTTTTTATGGTAGAGGTGGGTATGGGTTTTAAAGAGAAAAGTGGGGAGTGGGAAGAGGGGGTATTTGGAGGTGGGAGTGATGAGGAGGGAGGGAGAGTGGGATAGGAGGTGTAGGGTGCAGAATGAGAAGATGGGAGAGGGGTGAACTAGTGGATGGTGGTGGAATGTGAGTGGATGAGGGTGGGGTAATTTTGATGGTGGTGAAAGGTGAGTGGATAAGGGTGGGGGTAATTTGGAGGGAGTGGAGATGTTAGAGAAAGATGAGGTTAATTTGGAAATAGAATCAATGAAGAAAGAGTTAAATTGAGTAGCCAGGTCTATGTCAAGAGGATTTGGGTTTGGGGTGGGGGTGACTGGTTTACTGGGATTTAGGAGAGTGGAGATGCCTTTCCAGAATTTCTGAGGGTTAGTTTTATTGCTGTTTTGGAGTAAGGAGAAGTAATTTTGTCAATCAGTGGTGATCATCTTTTTTACTTTATTTCGGAGTGTTTTGTATTCATTGTAGAGGAGGGGGGTCTTATTTTTCTGGTAGTGTGTCCAGAGTTTGTCTCTGTGTCGCATTGTAGTAAGTGTATCTTTAGTAAGCCAGGGGGGCAGTTTTGGTTTTTATTCTTTTTGTTCTTAGTGGAGCGTGATGGTCTAGGAGGTTTAAGAAGGTAGTGTTGAAATGGGCAACTGCATTATCTAGAGGAAGTGATTTTAGACTATTCCAATTTATTGCTTTCAGAGAGTTAGAAAAAGCTGTAGGGTTAAAGTTTTTTAGGTTACGAGTAGTAATAACATTATGGGTACGATGAAGAGGTGAAGGGAGGCGGTGTGTAAATGTGGGTAAGTGGTCACTAAGAGGATCGGGAAGAGTACCACTGTTGGAGAAGTAATGGGGGTGAGAAACTAAGATCCAGTCTAGGATACTGCCACTGGAGGGTTTTTTTGAGGGGCGGGTTATAGAGTTAATGAGCTGAGAGAAGTTGTAGAGGTTAATGTTAAGTGGATTTGAGGGAGACTGAATGGAGGCCCAATTGGTATTCATGACTCCTAGGATTATAGTTTCATTGCTGATGTTTTTGGAGAGCCAGGAGAGGATGTCTTCAAGTGTAGAAATGTTATCACCTGGGGGAATATAAAGGGAGGATATACATATATGCTTGTGTTTGTTGATTTGAAGTAACGTTAGTAGTAATTCTGCATTATTAAAGTGGGGAGTGGGTTTATTATAGGGAGTAACTGATAGTGAGGATGAGTATAGGAGAGCTACACCACCCCCTTTTTTATGAGACCTGTCTTTTCTAATGATAGAATAGTTTGGTGGGATTATTTCAGAGTCTTTTATATGGGGTTTTAACCATGTTTCAGAGATGGCTAGGATGTCAGGTTTGTTGTGTGTAAGCCAGGCATGCAGGTTTGGGATTTTGTTGACTATGCTTTGGGAATTTAAAGAAGTACGTAATATGGACTTGTTAATAGTTGCTGAGGTGGGGGGACCTGGGTTAGGGTGGATATCTCCTGATAATAGGGTGGTGATTAGGTATAGGATGGAGTTAGAGAGGTGGTTTGAAAGTTTAGAGTGTACATTGGGCTCAATTATGATACTGGAAGAATTGCTAGTTACTATGGGAGTGGAATATCTTTGTGAGGTAAGCAGTTTATATGGAAAAAGTAGATTGCTTTTTATAGGATCTAGGTGTGGAGAAATTGGGGTGTGTGAGTGTTGGAGAGGTAAGGTAACATGGTTGGTTGTGTGGAAGGATTGGGAATGGTAGATATTAATGGGCTGGGTGAGGTTGAGAATAAAGGAATACTGTAGAAGTAGCAGTAGTAGAAAGGAGATGTGTAAAGTTTTTTTAAGCATAATGGGATGAGGTTATCAAGAGTTCTTAAATAGTTACTAGAGTGATTATATGTATAAAGGAGCTGGCAAGGTTTTTATATTAGAGAGGGTAGTGGGATGTTGGGTATTGTTTGATGTAGTGGTGATTTTGGGTGTTTGCTGGTGAAGTGATTAGAGCTTAGAGTGGGCGGGGTAAGGGAGATGGTGTGTGAGATTAATTGGGTAATTGTAGTGGTGGGTGTGATTTATGGAAGGATAAAGGTAGAGGTGCTGGGGGTGGGTGGAATTTGGGGGCAGGGTAGGGGAGCGGAGTGAGCCTGCAGGGTGAACGGAGCGGGTTGAGCCAAGGAAGGCAAGAGAAGATCAAGAACCTATCAGTGGAGTGTGGAATGCAGACAGGTAAGTACAGGGGACAGGGGTATAGTCGGATAGAGAGGGCTATGGTGATTTAAGAGAGGAAAGTAAAGTTAGAACTTTGGTGCTTTTAAAGGGAAAAAGTAAAGTTAGAGATTGGACTGAATACAAGAGAAATATTGAATTGAAATTAACCTAGTGGGGAGAGGGTGTCATCTAGTGGACAGATGGTGAGATGCACCTGTGGCTCCATCAAGGCTATTCCTGGGGTAGATTAAATAGGGGGAGAAGGGGGAAAATATAGGTTAGGGAGCTAGGAGAGGAGGAAGTATGGTTATTCAGGAAATTGGAGGAAAGGTTGGCTGCTGGCTTTCTTGGCAAGGAAGCGTTCTCAACACCTAGCAGGGCTTAAATAACTATAATAGTGTAGGTTTAGCAATTGATGCACATACTTCCTTGGTTCCTTCAAGGAGATGCTTGGTTCTAGTCCAGTAAAAGGGATGAGGCAGCACAGTTTATAAATATTGCTTGAAGGATTGGTTGAGCTTGGAATAATTACAGTGTAGGTCTAGGCGTCCACACGGGCGTATCCACAGTGGGTAACACAGGGCCTGAAAGTTCCTTGGTTCCTTCAAGGAGATGTTTGGTTCTAGTCCAGTAAAAGGGATGAGGCAGCACAGTTTATAAATATTGCTTGAAGGATTGGTTGAGCTTGGAATAATTATAGTGTAGGTCTAGGCATCCACACGGGCGTATCCACAGTGGGTAACACAGGGCCTGAAAGTTCCTTGGTTCCTTCAAGGAGATGCTTGGTTCTAGTCCAGTAAAAGGGATGAGGCAGCAGAGTTTATAAATATTGCTTGAAGGATTGGTTGAGCTTGGAATAATTACAGTGTAGGTCTAGGCGTCCATACGGGCTTATATGCATACAGACATGGTTTCCTGGCCAGCAACAGTGCTGTCACTAGGAAACTGTACAAAGCAGCACAGCCACAGAAACAGGAAGCATTCAAGTTTGTTTAAGAGTAAACCTGCTCTGTGAAATTATGCAGACAAACACAATGACTATCAGGGGTGAAATACTGCAGGAACAGCAGTATGAACACAGTAAAGTAAAGTGTGCTGAGTATAATGTACAGTGCAACAATTATTTGTAGAATGAAATAATGGAGGGGGGCCAGCGAAGGCAAATGCAATGAAACATGTGCTAGGCATGAAAAGTGTGCTGATGAATACGATCACAGACATGTAGTATAGGAACAAGTTAAGAGGAAAAGGGCATGGTAAATATGGCAATGTCCCCAAGACAGAATATGTCAATACATGTACACTTCCAAGACAAGTCAGAAGCATTACATTAAGCACAGATGTAGACAGACCAGTGCATATTGCTGTCTACACATGCCATGTGAGTATATCAATACACGTGATAGTATATATGTGACAGTCACACTTGGTTACAATTCAATAGAGATGAATGGTTGTGATATAAACCACTGATATACTCACTGGAGAAGACATTTAGCAAGCATGGAATATACAATAGGGTGTATGTATATAGTGTGAAGATCTGCAAAATGACTTACTTGAATATTACTGACATGTCAGTATACCTCTCAACCAATCATGAACACATAGCAACAGACTCGTGGACAAATGTAGGCAGAAACAGGTACAATCATGGACACTTTTAAAATGTTATGACCATTATTCTGCAGTATTAACAGAATATGTGAGTGTAGCTTATTATACATGTTCTGCAGTAACAGACATGTACAACTGTAATGATTGCCAGTATTCTATAAAGGGAATTCCTCAACCCTTCACCAAAAATGACCACATTTTGGAAGCTTAAGAGGGACAGTTTTAAACCTGGAGTTGAAATAAGGGGCAATCCTGGCCAGGTGAGAGGTCTGTATGACACATAAGCCACAATCTACACATACAAGAGTCAAAGCAAAATCTAGTAGAACACCTTGAAGGGAAGTCTGCACAGTGGACTGCCAAATTCTAATGGGTATGCATCCCAAAGAATAGTTCTGTATGGCTGACAAGATGTGTGAGAACTCCCTGTGACAAATGTGATATACTTGATTAAAGTATCCCTGGCTGACATAGGTATTGGTTATACAGATAACAACATTTGCAAACAACACACTGTTATGAGTGAATTTCCTACAGACAGGTGTGTATTGCATGCATCTGCAACATGTAATAGTAATGGATATCATCTGAAGCATCTGCAACTAATGTGTGAATTAAAAAGGGATCATTAGAATGAATGGTATAACAGAATGTGAGATGGATGGCAATGTGTCAATTATACCCTTGTGCACAGAAAATACACCAGACCAAAGTTTAGCATCAATGAGTGTGGAAGCTGTCACTGTGGTATTGTAGACATACCAAGCAATATATGGAGCACCCTCCATAAGTACATGTCAACACTCAGCACATGTGCCACATGATCACTGTCACCTGACATTGCCAGTGAAAATGTTATACTGCCATGAAATCCTGACATACATCCATATGTGCTCATGCAAACTATCAAGTGCTAATACTGGTGTGATGCAATGGTATGTCTGTGATGCAGTACAGTGACACTACAGCTGTATTTATGCAACAACTGGACTTCAGGCTGTACATCACCTCCAAATAAAATGTCTGGTCTGAATCTCATGTGATACATGGACCTGTTAACACAGTCATACAACTTTACTTATTTCACATCATTACATCAGCTGTACATCATATGCCTATATGCTTATCAGTGGAAATGTGTGGGTTAGGGCCCTGACACCTTATGTGGACACATGATACCAAAAGTGTATGTGGCTCATGCACAACAGTTAATGACACAAATGCTGAATATAACGCAATGATACTGGGTAACACATATAAAAATCCTTGTGAATAACAGCACAATACTGCGCACAATGAATTCTCCACAGTTGCAAGCGAATGTCAAGATGTTATATGTTTGTCTATATAACTACATTATAACTTGTGGAAGAACCCAAGCATATGTGCCCATGCAATCAGTATGGGATAATTTTGTTGCATGTCACATAACATTTCCAGATGCTAGGTATACACATGCACTCCTGTGCCATACTGCATCTGTCACTGTGATGGTTGCATTACAATTGTGTAGAATGTTGATATACTGCAGTACAAGAACACATGCCTTAGTAGGGCAACAATATACATAGCATCACCAGATGTTAGTAGTCCTCAGTAGGGATATTACTACAGCTGTTATGGAAAGAACATATAACCAAATGGCAGCAGTGGCCATCAACAGGGTATCTCAAATCACAGATTTGAAAACACTGTTGTAGGGATAAAATTATAGGTATTATGGTAAGCAAAGAGAAACATTGATAAACAAAGCGGAAATGAAGTGCTCAATAACTTGGCTTTTAAGTCATGTCTTTGGAGGGATCAATGGTATGACCTGACACATATTTTGTGGGGACATACACAGTATTAAACATAATTTGTACAACATGGGATTCAAACCTGTGTAAAAGAATATATATACATTTCCACACAGATGATTATTTCTCATTTCCACAGAAGACATGCTTGTCACCCATGGTCAGTAGCAATATTTAGCTCAAACAGTGACTTTAGCTGTACTTCAATTAGGTCTGTATGTGTGTGATATTAAAAGGTCCTGCTTATGCATTCTCAGGTGTGATGTGTGACTAATGTCTGACAAGATACTGGAAATAGACTTGCATGATTTTAACAATAGAGATTGGGTCTCTGATACATACCTCAGAATACATTCTGTTTTACAGTTAGTTATTCCTGGGTTATGGGAGGGCTGCAGATGATTGTCAGTAAACTACTGTGCCCATAGCTTCATGCATTCATAAGTTACTAGGCTAATGGCCCTAGAGTATCTTAAAAGCCTAGACATATTTTTGGTGGTTAGGTGAGTGAGGTTTGCAGAGGTAAGGTTCTATGGTAGTTAATAACAGCTTCCTTTGTCCAGGAGGGACATGGGTGCCACCCCAAGAGTGAATTTGCAGTCACCCAGCCATTGATCTAGATTGCATTTGAAGAGGGTCAAGGAGGGGTTGTTTCACATTTACTGGAAGCTTGTTCCAGAGAAATGGCAGTCTCTGGAAGATTTAGCTATCTCTCCAGCATGACCTGTTCAAGTCAGAGGCTAAGTTAAGATCCCTGGAGGGAAAGACTCTTGTGCAGTTTGATTGACAAATGTGTCAGAGACTGTCTTATAAGCTAAGCACAGGTCACCCCTTAGTAATGTGTAGGAGACGGAATACAGTGACAGAAGTTTCAGTACTTTGTGTACCTGTAATTTCTTGGTGAGAAACCTCTGTGGTCTCTCCAGTTGTTGCAGGTGTCTGGTGAGGTACATGCAAAAAGGAGAATTGTACTCAATTATTGGTCTGATGAGGGCTGAGTATAATGGAATTGTAACATCCTTGGATCTAGATAATGATGTCTTTACTTATAAGATGTGCCACATAGAAGGATTTCCTTACTGCTGTGGATACGTGGTGGTCAAAGTTCAGGTTGCTATCAACATGAGTTCAAAGATCATGTACCACTGGGTCTACACTTAGGGTGGTGCTGTCTATAATGTAATTAGCAGGGATGTCAGCTTTCCAAAGGAAATAATAATGCATGTTTTGTATTAAGCTTTAATTTGTGGCTTTGGCACCAATCATTTGTCTGTGTTAACCCTGCCTGCAATATATTAACATCATTGGGGGTCTTAATGATTGCTCCCAGTTTGCAGTTGTCAACGAACTTGGTCAGGCACATGTCATTCATGTTTGCCTGGATTTCTGAGAAATAAATTCCAAAGAGTAAGGGGCCCAACACAGAACCCTGTGGTATGTCACTGCTGACATTTCTTTTGCTAGAGGTGAACTCACCCACTTTGACAGTGTGTCCTATAGGTGAGACATTTGGCTACCCATCTGGTAATGTAGGGGCTATTTCCCAATTGGGAGAGGTTCTGTCTAATACCTGAGTGGGGGATTGTGTCAAATGCCTTGGCTAGGTTAAGATAGGTGGTATGCACTGTGTTTCCCTTGTCCAGGGCCTTGATGACTTTCTCAAAGAAGTCAAAGATATTCAACAGGCATTATCTTCCTTTAATGAATCTGAACTGCATTTTTTATTACAGAATCATCATTGTCAAGCTAAACCAGTTACACACATAGCACATGGAATACATACAAAGCTATATGTATGCAAGCAGTAATGATACCTTTATACATACATACATACACATATACATACATACAAATATTTCAAGCACGGGCATTAATGCCCTTCTAGCTTGCCAATATACCAAAGTACTTGTTCCCATAATAAGTATCCAGGCTGTTCTTAAAAATATCTAAACTAGTACTTACTTTAATGTAATTTGGTAGTCTGTTCCATGCATCAGCTACTCTGTCAGAAAACTAATTAGTACACTTCTCTTTCTGATAGAATCTCTCTCTCTTTCTTTAAATTTGTCTAAGTCTTTTGGGTTTCTAATACCATGACAGGAATGGACCCCATTCCTAAGTAAAGTACAATTAATGTTCATGAAATTAGTATTGTTTCAATATTTGATGTAGCCAAAAATGCTCTGTGGAGCACCCGCAATGTACCCAGTAATGACTCCTTCTGCAATTCGTATGGGGTTACATGGATTGGTAATATATCTAAATATGATTGTAGATTCTTTTTTACAAGAGCAGTTGCTCCTACTACTATTGGAACTGTCTGTGTATCTTTCTTCCACATTGCTCTTGTTTCTGTCTGCAGATCCTGATATTTTATGACTTTGTGTCTCTCTGTACACAAGACTCTGTAGTCACTGGGGTGGTGATTTCAATGATTAATGCTACTCTTGTCTTCTTTTCTTGAACCACTATATCCAGTTTTCTAGCATCTATCTTTTGAACTGTTGGTAACGGGTGATCCCATGTGATATAAACTTCATCATTTTCTATGATGCTTTGTAGCTCATGTTTCCAGTGTTTTTTCAGCCACTTCAGTACCATAATGTTTGCACAATCCCCAGTGCAACAATCTTGCCACATTAATATGCCTTTCAGTATACAGTCCTTCTGCCATTAGTATGTTGCAATCTACAACAAGGTGTGCAACTGTTTCCAATTTGATTTTACAAAAGCCTACATGTGTCTGTTTCTCCCACATCTTACATAGCCCACTATCTTGAGCTGCCAATATTAACCTTTCAGCTCTTGGTTTGAATTTAACCATTCCTGTGTTCTTTTCTGATGAATATGGGTTTTTTTCCAGAAGTTTTCTAGACTTGCAACTATATTTATGCTTTTTCCACATTTCTTGCTTTCTTATCTGGTCCTTCACCTTATATTATTTCTTTTCTTTTTTGGCACAATTAGTTGCTGCCTGATTTTTATCCACTTCTGGTTTGATTTCCATTCCTGCTTGATGCCAATATGCTTCTGCTAAATTAAGCAGAGAAGTCATCTTAGATTTATTCTCCTCATGTTTCAAAAATTTCACTATGTTTGGGTCTTGTGATGTCAGCAGATATGTATGGAGTCCCACGATTGCAGAGCTATACATATAATCATTTTCAAGGAGGCCCATCCCTCCTTCAGAATGGGGAATATATAATGTTGGCATGCACTGATTTTTATAAATCATTTGGTGTGCATGAAGCATCCTTCTTGTTTTCCTATCTAATCTATCCAACACATTTTGTGGCCAGTCAATCACTCCAAAACTGTAAGTTAGGACAGGAAGAGCAAATTGGTTTATAGCTTGAATTTTGTTCCTAGATGTCAGTGCTGTTTTCAGGAATAATTTAAGTCTTCTGAAATATTCCTTACTAAGCTTTATTCACATTTATTCATGTTTTATTGTTGATCCTTCATCAATTCCCAAGTATTTATACACTCCCTCTTGCTCAAGTTCTTTTATATCACATTCTCGTCCCAAACTGATGTTTTCCTGACGTTGCACTTTTCCTGCTTTATCGGTTTCTTTTGCACATTTATCAAAACAGTGTAAGAAACTTCTCTGTGTGGAAGATTTTCAGTTCATATATTTCTAGTTAATCACTGTATATTAATCAGATCAGACAATAGTAGTAGAAGTAGCGAACGTAAACTCGTCTTAAGTCAAAACAAAACAAAAAGTAATAATAGAAAATATATAATTGTGCAGCATTACTAAGTATTCGAAAGTAATCCAAACAAGGCAGACAGTCTGTTTCCAGCTGAAAATCCTTTATTATGTACACAGACAAGCGATCCAAGTAAAACAAAAATAGAGTAATAATTTCCTCACAAGCTTTCTAAATAAATATATACTTTTTATCAGGCATGGGAGTGGTTTATTGTGCTGTAAAACAAAGTGTTATTGGTACACATGTTAAATTCACATCCCTTCCCTCATCAGTGTGACATTCAAGCTGGTCCTGCCCTACTTAGTAGCTGTCATAATAATATATAACCCTTATGTACTTAATAAATGTATAAATAAAATTATGTAATGATGTGGTACCTCTTACTTAACCAAATTATTAAGTAGATTATTAAGTCTGTGATTTTATCCAAGACAATATACTACATGGCTGGAAATATATCAACCTTAGTTCATTTGGCAATCAAAAAATATATATAAATATATACATATACATTTTGCATGTAAAAATCAATTTCTATTACTAAAAAGTAGAGTGTGCTGGATTTGAATCCTGGTGCACATGTTTTCTGGCCATTACCTCACTGCACTTACACCTGGTGTCACAGGGGCAGCTAAGCAACAGGTGTATTTTCCACATTTAGATCGCCATGTCACCACTGAGCCTGTTTGAGAGCAGGAAGGTGAACCAAATTACATTTTTTTCATTTTTTTTCCTAAAGTAGAAAACCCTGCTTGCATAGGCAACAAGAAAAGGTAAAAGGCAAAGGCAAACATATATTACTTGTGTAAATACCCATAATGACTCTTTCACAGCAACAAATAACTACTGTGGGACTCCAAACCTGCTCTTCCATAGGTTCATAGGTAGGTACTAGGCTATTAGCCCTAGGGCCTATATAAGCCTAGCCAAAAAGGTACCCTGGCTTTCGCCACCAAGAAAAATTATTTTCCTGTGCCCCTGTCGAGCAGAGCCACATAAGTGATCCCTGAGGTGAATTTCCTATTCCCATCCAATCATCAAGATTTTTCTTGAAGAGTGCTAATGAGGAGCTCTGTTTGACATAGATAGGTAGTCTGTGCCAGAGTATGGGAAGTCTCTGGGACAGGAATCTATCTCTCCAGCATGTTCTGTTTATTGTGGTGACAAGGGTTAGGTCCCCAGAGCGTGTAACTCAGAGGGATTGGAATTTCTTTAAGTGGAGCATGTCCAACAGCTCTGGGTTTTTCATAGCTTTGAATGTTAGGCAGAGATCACCTCTGAGTAGGCGATATGCGACGGAGTAAAGTTGGAGTTTTTTGAGATGGTCTGCGTAGGGCATCTGTTTGAAGTCAGTAATCCTCTTTGTGAGGTATTTCTGTGGCCTTTCCAGTTGTTGTAGATGTCGTGTGAGGTACACACCAAAAGGGGCATTGTACTCTATAATGGGTCTAATGAGTGATGAGTAGAGGGGAACAATGACCTCTTTTTTTCTGGATGGCAAACATTTTCTGATGAGGTGAGCCATGTAGAAGGATTTTCTGACCACTGTGGCAATGTGATTATCAAAGGAGAGATTACCGTACACCTGTGTCCCAAGGTCTCTTATCACACTTTCAGCATTAAGTGGACTACCACTTATGTGGTAGTTCATGGGTACAGAGTTTTTACCAAAGGGGATGACAATACACTTTTTAGCATTGAGCTTCAGGCCATGGCTTTGACACCAGGCATCTGTCTCAGTGAGGCCCTTTTGTCGTATGTCCATATCGTTAGGAGTTTTGATTATGGCTCCTAGTTTGCAGTCATCTGCAAACTTTGTTAGCCAAAGACCTTCTGTGTTAGCCTGTACTTCAGAGAAGTAGATACCAAATAGGAGAGGACACAAGACTGAACCCTGTGGTACTCCACTTGTCACTGGTCTGAAGTCGGATTTGGAGTCTGCTACTTTCACAGTGTGGGTTCTGTCCGTGAGCCAGTTGGCAACCCATCTTGTGACATAGGGATTTATGCATAGTTTAGTAAGCTTATCTATAATTGTAGAGTGGGGGATGGTGTCAAAAGCCTTGGCGAGATCTAGATAAGCTGTGTGAACCACCTTACCCTCAGCTATGGCTTTGGTGACTGCTTCAAAGAAGTCAGTCAGTTCTAGGAGACATTATCTGTCTTTTACAAACCTGAACTGGGTAGGGTCCAGAGTTTGGAAATTACCAATGTCTTTGTTTATGAGTTCTACGATGATATGTTCCATGGCCTTGCAGACCAGGCTCATCAGGCTAATGGGGCAGTAGTTCCCGGGGTCCGTTATGACTCCCCCTTTGTGGAGTAGGATAACCATCATGGTGTGCCATTCAGTGGGCACAAAGCCTGAGGTGAGGCTATGATTGAACATGGTACTTAGGTAGGGTGCCAGTTCATTCTGTAGTTCGTGTAGAACGCAACCTGAGATATTGTCAGGTCCCATGGATGCTGTGTTTTTTACCTGTGCAGCCATGATTACAGAAACGTTGCATTCTTTCAGTATAGAGATGGGCCCTCTAGGGGGTGAAAGGGCGTAAAATTAGCACTGAACCTATCTGCCAGGATGTTGGCAATATCAGTTGGTTCTGTATATTTAGTGCCATTGTGTTGTAACTCAGAGCAGATCTGAGTGTTGCCACTGAGATTCTTGACATAGCTATAGAATGCTTTGTGGTTGTCTTTAGAGTCAGTGGAAATTTTGTTTACGTAACTAACTTTGGAGGATTTTATGAGGGATCTCAGCTTCTTACTGAGGTTGACCAGGAAGTTCCTCCAGTCATGGGATTTTACTCTTTTTTGCAACAGTTTCTTTCTTCTGTTGTAGAGTTTGTTTATGGCAGAGGACCACCAGATTGGCTTCCTTTTTTTAGAGGATAGCATCTTGGTTCCATTAGGGATAGTATGATCCATGCACTCGTGTAAGTGCTTATAAAGTGCATTTGTGTAGGATGCAGCAGTCGTACCTCTATTGTCTGTCTGCATGGGTGTCATAAAGTTTGCCACTTCTGTCTTAAGAAGTGTGAAGTTGGCTTTGGAGAAGTTTTTTACGGTGGTTTCCCTAAATGGGGGTGGGGGAGAGATGTGGATGTCTAGGGTGATTAGCTTGTGGTCGGATCTGACCAAAGAGGAATTGACCTGTGGTGTGGAACAACAGCTGCCCATGTTGGTAATGACCTGGTCTAAGGTATTGCTGCCCCTTGTGGGCGTGGGAATAAGTTGATCCAAGGCACTGGAATTTATGAATTCCAGAAAACGTTGTGCAAAAGAGTTGGTACATGAGTAGTTTCCCAGTTAATTGTGGGGTAGTTGAAATCGCCCATTATTAGGGTGTTGGGTTGTACCCTAATACTTTCCAGTGTATCAAGAAATGAGGAGTGGGAATCCTGGGGCATGGTGGGGGGGGGGGTCTGTATCAAGCTACAATTTGGATTACAGTCTTGCCCAGAGTTAGTTGCACTTGGATAATCTCGGATGCATTATGCTGTGCAACTAGCCTGGAGGTGTTGATATCCTTAATGAATATGGACACGCCTCCACCTTTAGTGCTTTGTTCCAGGTTAGGTGGCCAAAAGGTGTGGTATGAATTATAGCCTGGTAATGCAAGGGTGCTCTCTGGAGCTTTGAACCAGGTCTCTGTCACTGCACAGATGTTGATGTTCTCCATTTTAAGGAGTGCCTCGACTGAGTGCATTTTGAGGTTTAGTCTTCTAGCATTGAGTAGCATTACCCTCAGATTTTGCTTGCTTGTACCTGTTATGGTGGTGAATTTGTCATTTGAACCTTGCCTAAAAAAGGCGCTATAGGTGTGGCAAGAGCCTTTGCCAGTATCCAGAATCCCATGGGAGACAGGTGCAGGCCATCTCTGGCAAAGCATTATGGCCTGTCGATCATGTCGTCCCAGGCAGACAAATACTGGATCCCCTTAGAATGACACCAGAAGCTTAGCCAATTGTTGAAGTCAATCATTTTGTCCTTGTACTGTGATATCATTCTGGGTGATGGCAGGATGCTACTCAGAGCTAGGGTCATACTTGCCTGGGCTACAAGATCGGAGAGCTCCTCCATGTCTCTTTTCATGTAGTCCAGGGAGGTACGTCTCAGGTCATTCACACCAATGTTCCTATATTCTCTGCTTCTTAGCTCAACATATTTACACCTTGTGCTACAGAGACAGCTGGGTAACAGGTGCAATTTCTGCATTCATTACCATCCATGTTGTTGACCACTGCACAATGATGCTAGGTGTGTTTGCGCTATGTAAGGCAACTGAAATTAAATTTTCATTAAACATTTAACCATATTTTCAATATGTCATATGCTGCACACATGGAAATAGAAAAAAAAAAGGATAAAATCTTGGAAACAAAGGTTAAACAATTAGACAGCTATGGCCTTGAACCGTTAGACTACTGTACTTACACAATACAGTTGTACTGAGTTGTTTCTCTTTGCTACAGACACTGCTTTGCAATAAGTTTTGTAATACCAATCAAATAATATGCATACGAGGAATTAACATTTCATACCAAGTAATGCACAGTTTATACATTTGGACATTTTCAGTTGATTGTAAATGTGTACATAACGTATTTAGTGTAATGAGTGATCACACATTATATATGAATATGTTTGCAAAACCTCAGCTCTAACTTCCCTTTGTATTCTGGCAATCATTCCCTTATCTCTGCTTTACTATTAGGCATGCAATCTTATGTGCATATTCTCTCATTTGTCTTTCAAAGTGTGATATACGTGCATGGCAGGCAACAACAGTTTTAAGAAAAGGCAAGAAAATGTGCTGTTATGTCAAGGAAATATACGTGTGGTGTTTGGTTTAATTTAAAAGCTCATTGCAGTTAGTTCCACACTTTGTGAGTGTATTCTCACTGACATACCCACTTCAGTGAAGGGTGTCTGTGCATTATTTTCTTTTACTTCAGTCAGTGTAATCATTCACAGTTGCAAGTCATTAGCACCCAACAAAGGGCTAGAGGCTACACCATGTCTACCTGTATTACCTGAAGTCAAAGGATTTGTACTCAGCAGTTCTAGTGAGTCCACACCTCATTTATTTATTTACGTATTTTACATTTGTTGACCGGGAGTGTCCAGCTGAGCTATTGCCCCTTTTCAGCGAAGTCCCTGGGAGAAAACCTCCAAAGATATACAATGCAATAAAAATAGCAATACAGATACATTTCAATAAAAATAGCAATAGACAATTTTGGTAGTTAAGATAAGCAAGCTACATACATGTATTTGTTGATAAATAAAACAGTACTATAAACAAAAAGTAGAATGTTAAACAAGTAGAACAAGTTGTATGTTTTGGTTTAAAAAGAGAGTTGAGTAAATATAAGGTTTTGTATGCAGAGTAGCAGAAACTTAAAAGGTTACATAAGAATTTCAGGGAGCAGAGTATAGAAGAAGCTTTGGAAGTTGCATAGGAAGCATAGGATAAAGTAAAGTTAATGATAAGTTTTAGTAAGTTAGTTTGACTGTACTATAAAGGTAGGTAAAAATCAGGGAAGGTGAGTACAAAGGCAGCACCAGTATTTCTTAAAGTGGTCTTTGGTTGCTAGCTTAAATTGTTTTGGGTGAGTCAGGGTCCTTATTTCTAGTGGGAGTTTGTTCTATGCAATAGTGGGATGGTAGCTATATAAGTTGCACCCTGTGTTGGATTTGGGTTTATGAATTTTTAGTAGGCCTTGGGTTGAGTTTGGAGAAGTCTGGTATGGGAGTAGTGAGAGATGAGAGAAGATAGACGAGTAGAAATCAGGCTGATTTAGGATGGAGTGTATAATTTGGAGTTGAGATTGTAGGAACAGGTGAGATAATTTGGGCCATATCAGATATTTTAGGGAGAGGTAGTGGTGAGATTTATATGTTTGTTGAGCTGCAAATCACTACTTGTGATGCTACTTTGTGGTAGGTTGATTCTAATATGGTAAGTAGGGAGAAGTTCAGATTTGTGGGTATTTGGGAACAATAGGTTAAGCATGGTAGTAGGTAGATATGGGTAAGAGAAATCCTAGCTTCAGTACTTAGGAATTTATTGTTCCTATACAGTACTTTAGGTGTTTTTTTTTGGATACAGTTGTTAATGTGAAGATCGAATTTTAGTTGGTCGTCAATGGTAATGCCAAGGAGTTTTGTGCTAGTTTTGACTTCTATAGGAGTATTGTTTACGGACCTTATGGAGAAGAAAAGTTTAATGTGGTTTGCAAATTTAGGTAGAAAGAGTAGTAATTTTGTTTTCTTAGGGTTGAGGATGAGCTGATTATTAGTGAGCCATGTCTTTACTGAGTTAAAAGATGTCTGGGTATATGTTAGGAGTTCTAAGGGGGAATTAGCAATAGTTATGACTGTAGAGTCATCTGCGTATTGGGCAATGTTAGAATGAGGACAAGAAGAGTGGAGTGAGTTGGTGATGATATTAAAGAGTAGAGGTCCAAGAATGGAACCTTGGAGAACACTAGTTCTTACTGAGAGAGGGGTAGATAGTGCTGAATCCCATCATACTGACTGCAGCCTATCAGCGAGATAGCTAGAGAACCATGCAACTGTCTCAGGGAAGAAGTTCAGGTCTACAAGTTTACTAAGTAGAAGAGTGTGTGAGACAGTGTCAAAAGCCTTAGAAAGGTCAAGGAATAGACAAGATATGAGTTTGTCATCATCTTTAGCCAGGGCTAAGGTTTTGAGAAATGATAACAGAGCTGTGGTTGTATTATGCCTGGGATGCAAGCCATGCTGTGTTGGAGTGAGACATTTTTTTCTAAGTGATAATGCATAACTTGTTTGTGTATACATTTCTCAAGGATTTTGGAGAGGAGAGAGGATAGCGATAGGTCTGAAATTAGATATTTCTGTGGAGTTACCTCCTTTATGAATAAGAAGAGTGTAAAACTGTTTCCAGATAGAAGGAACTTTATACTCAGAGATGGAGTTATTGATTAGCATACATACAGGCATAGCAAAGGAGTGTGCAGCAATCCAGAGAAAGTAAGGAATATTGTCTGCTAATACAGAGCATGGTTTGAGCTATGAGAGTAGAGTTCTGATATAGTCAGTGGAGACAGGTTTGAGAGAGAAGAAGTTTACTGAGATAGTTGTTGAGGGGTGTATTGGGAGGTTTAAAGTGTTGTTTGAGAGGTTGGGGTTAAATAGTTTGGAAATGGATTTGATAAAGTAGGTGTTGAAGATATTGGCAGTTTCTTCAGGTGATTTGTCAGGACATGGGTTTGTTGAAGTTGGGTTACCTGGATGCAGTATTTGGCTTATAGCATTTCAGAAATTTTTTTGGATCAGATTTTAATGTTTTTAGGGGATTATAATAAAAGTCTTTTTTGCCTTTGTTGATATTTTTTATGTCTGATTTCTAAGTTCTTTATACTTTAGGAGGTCAGCTGGAAGTTTGGTTTGTACCCATGTTTTCCATGCCCTATCTCTGGATTTCCAAAGGGTACGGGTGGTTTTAGTTAGCTAGGGTGAAATGTTTGCCTATGACTGAACTTTTCTCAGTGGGGCTAAAGAATTTTAAATATTTAGGAAGGTTGAGGCATTTACTGCTTTGTTGAGTGGGAGCTGAGTAAGGAAATTCCAGTTAATTCAAGAGAATAGGGTTTTAAAAGTGTCTGGGTTAAAGGTTGAAAATTTGCTGCAGGTGATATGCCAGTGTGGTTTGGAGAGGTGGGTGATGTATCGTAGCACTTTTATAGGTGAGTAGTCACTCAGGGCATCAGGTAGAGTTTCAAGGTTATGGTATTGCTGGGGTTAGAAACAAGTATCCAATCTATCAAGGAGCTTGAAGGATGAGAGTTATCAGTATGGGGTTAGAAACAAGTATCCAATCTATCAAGGAGCTTGAAGGATGAGAGTTATCAGTAAGGGTAGGTTTGGAGAATAGTTGTGTAAATCCATGGAGGTTTATGTGTTGTTGAGGGTTTGGATTATTAAGGTTATTCGAGTTAATGGTTACGTACCCAAGAAAGATAGTTTCATTATGGAAATTTAGGGAGCAATATGACAGTATATTTTCCATTAAGGGGATGTTGTCCCCTGGTAGAATATATATGGCCACTACTGTGATGATAATAAAATCATTGGGTTTGAGGTTTGCTATTAGTATTTCAGCAGGTGTAAAGGAGGGAATTTGTTCTTTAGGAAGGGAGAGAATGAGGTAGTTAGAGAAAATTAAAGCAACACCTCCACCTTTTTTCTTTAAGCGATCTTGGCAAAGTATATTATAACCTGGAGGGAGAATGTCTTTATTTTGGTTTTGAGGTTTAAGCCAAGTTTCAGTGACAGAGATAATGGCTGGGGTATGAAGAGATACCCAAGCATGAAACTGGCTTAGTTTGTTGAGCATACTTCGAGGATTGATAGAATAGGAGAATTTCTCTTTTGGTGTGGATGGTTGATTAGAACTGGGGGTGATATTTTGTGGCATGGTAGGACAAGGGTTTGGGTGTATATCACTTGTCAAGAGCAGAGTCCTTGGGAAGTCATGAGCTTTCACTTTTTGTGGGTAGCTGTGAAAGTATTTTGTTTTATACGTAGATTTACTATGGTTGAAAGGAAGAGTTTTTATTTTAGGGAGTAGTATATTCATTGGAAGGATAAATGCAGAGATGAGTATGGGTTGCTGAGGGTAAGAAAAGCAGCTTTGGTGAGGGTAGATGGGGGCTTTATGTATAGGGGTTAAAGAGTGTGTGAGGTGATGTTATGTTGTGTAGGAGGAGCAGTGCAGATAGAAGTATGACAGGAATGATTAAGTCTGGCATGTTTGAAGAGGAGGAGAGGGCTTTAATAGGGTGAGTTGGTTGAGAGTTTGGGAAGAAGTTGTCATGTAGGGAGAGAGTTTGTAGTGGGTGTTAGCTTGTGTAACAGGAAAGAGAGGAGTTTGATGGTTGGGAGGGACCTGTGTTTAGGTATAAAGGAAATGATATGGGGGTGGGTGGGTATGGGGGTGGGAGGAAGCGAAGAGAGCCTGAGCGCAGCGAGGTGAATGGAACAAGGCTACACCTGGGACAAAATACAAAAAAAAAAAAATCAGTCAGTACAATCCAATGTCTGAGGAAGATAAACAGCCAGATTTAAGGGCAATTAGATAAGCTAGATTCTAAAGAAAAAAAAGGTATGTTATTTTCTGTTTTTATTTTTCTTCAAAAATGACGAGCTGCAGTTTACTGAGCAGTAGGAAAATAATGTAGTTATGCCAGGGGTTTTAGAAAGGGACATGTAGTAAATTAGGAGTCAATAGAGTACTATTTAAAAAGGAATGGACTATGGTATATTCGAGTACACTACTGGGGATTCCTATGAAGCAAGGGCAGAAAAGCTAAGTCAAAAGATGGTGCCTTTCTATATCAGTTTTTTTGATTCCTCTGTAATTAAGCAGGAGTGTGAGGGAGGTGTACAGGTTCAAGGTGGGGGGAGGGAGATAGACACAAAGTAATACAAGGTTGTGAGCCAGAAAAACTGGACTAGGCCAGCTGCTAAGAAAACAATCAGGGAAACCAAGCTCAGTCAATTCCAGGTCAGCATAGTGCAGTATCTTCCTAATAACTACAAATCTTGTGCTACTCATCTAGTACAGTGTGGTGTAAAGGATCACCACATCTGTATGGAGAAACAATTGAAGTATGGGCTGCAGGTACATAGGTAAACCTTTTCCAAGAGAAAGAAAGTAGTTTTAAGTAATTGATCTAGGAGTACAATAGGAAAAGATAAAATGGGGGGGTACCAGTAGTGCGCATGCTTACAGTAAAAGGCTATAGAAGAAAGTCTTCAGTTTAGAGGACAAATTAAATAGAATTCTAACATACACTAGTGTAGCTGAAAGCACTTTAGTGTTCCAATGATGCAGGGTCTCACAGTGCAGGGCAACCAGACAGCCTTTGATTTATTGGAGGTTGGCCAATACACAGAATAAAACTTTTGCTGGGGGGACTGGAAATAAAAAGGAAAAGGAGGTAAATATTAGGTCTGAAGTTTTAAATCACTTTGATTACCAAGTAACTAAGATAGAGGATGCAGTGGAGGAGCAGCATACCTTGTAAGAAACAGAACAACTCTATAGCAACACAAAATGCAAGGATAGCAGAAAAAAACAAAAGGTAACAGCAGTTGATTCCAAGCTATTATAGAATACACTACACCATTATGTATTGTTATAAAAGTTATGAAGAGAAAACAGTAACTACTGAGATGCTATACACTATTTAGCATTCTCCCCTAGAAGTCAGGAATAACAGTGGTATGCTAGAGAAACACAAACAGCTACTGAGATGCTGCACACAATTTAGAATTCTCCAACTAAAAGTTAGAAATAACATTGATTTTATGTAGAAACACAGTCACTTGTACCCCTCGGAGGTTATAATAAGTTCTACTCTAAATGACAGACAGGTTACTCCTCTAAAACTACACATAGCAGGTGACAATATTCACATTAGTGAATAAAGCAGCATTTTACCTGTTATTTAAAACCACAATAAGCTATGAATATAATTCTATACTGGCATAACAAAACACTCATATGCAGGGCAAAGAAAGTAAAGCAAACAAAACAAAAACACTTTTGAAATACAAGTCCAGAAAACAAGTGACCAAATACAGTTGTTACCAACCAAAAATATGCATAAAAAATACACCATGTGTGAAACTTCACAAAAATAGCAATAAGAATCACACACAAAAACACCAGGTAGCACTTACATGCGAGCACACTACTGGGGATTACTATGAAGCAAGGGCAGAAAAGCCAAGTCAAAGGATGGTGCCTTTCCACATCAGGTTTTTTAATTCCTGTGTAATTAAGTAGGTGTGAGAGGGAGGTGTGCATGTTCAAGGTGGGGGAGGGAGGTAGACACAAAGTAATATAAGGTTGTGAGCCAGAAAAACTGGACTAGGCCAGCTGCTAAGAAAACAATGAGGGAAACCAAGCTCAGTCAATTCCTGGTCAGTGCAGTGCAATAGCTTCCTCATCATCATTTTTCGGCTGTTCCTGTTAGAGACCGCCACAGCAGATCATCTGTTTCCATTTTTTCCTGTCCTCTGCATCTTGCTCTGTCACACCAACCATCTGCATGTCCTCTCTCACCACATCCATAAACCTTATCTTAAGCCTTACTCTTTTCCTGTTACCTGGTAGCTTCATCCTTAGCATGTTTTTCCCAATATACTCAGCATCCCTCCTCAGCACATGTCCAAACCAACGTAATCGTGCCTCTCTGGCTTTGTCTCCAAACCTTCCAACCTGGGCTGACCCTCTAATATACTTATTCCTAATCCTGTCCACCCTCATTACACCCAGTGCAAATCTTAACATCTTTAATTCTGCCACATCCAGCTCAAACACCTGCCTTTTTGTCAATGCCACTGTCTCCAACCCATATAACATAGCTGGTCTCACTACCCTATTGTAGACTTCCTTTTCACTCTTACTGGTACTCATCTGTCACAAATCACTCCTGACACACTTCTCCACCCACTCCATCCTGCCTGCACTCTCTTCTTCACCTCCTTCCACACTCATCATTACTCTGAACTATTGATCCCAAGTATTTAAACTCATCCACCTTTGCCACCTCTACTCCTTGCATCCTCACTATTCCTCTATCCTTCCTCTTATTCACACACGTATATTCTGTCTTAGTCCTGCTGACCTTCATTCCTCTTCTCTCTAGAGCATATCTCCATCTCTCCAGGGTCTCCTCCACCTGTTCCCTACTCTCACTACAGATCACAATGTAATCTGCAAACATCATAGTCCACGGGGCCTCCTGTCTGATCTCATCTGCCAACCTGTCCATCACCACTGCAAATAAGAAAGGACTCAGAGCTGATCCTTGATGTAACCCCACCTCCACCTTAAATGGATCTGTCACTCCCACTGCAGTCCTCACCACTGTCAAACTACCCTCGTACATATCCAGTACCACTGTTACATACTTCTCTGCCACTCCCGACTTCCTCATACAATACCACAACTCTTCTCTAGGCACCCTGTCATATGCTTTCTCCAAGTCTACAAAGACACAATGCAACTCCTTCTGACCTTCTCTGTATTTCTCAAATAACACTCTCAGAGCAAACATTGCATCTGTAGTGCTCTTGCCTGGCATGAAACCATACTGCTGATCACTAATCATCACCTCCCTTCTTAACCTAGCTTCTACTACTCTTTCCCATAACTTCAAGCTGTGACTGATCAGTTTTATCCCTCTGTAGTTACTGCAGCTCTGCACATCACCCTTATTCTTAAAGATAGGCACCAAAACACTTTTTCTCCACTCCTCAGGCATCCTCTGACTTTCCAAAATTTCATTAAACAATCTAGTTAAAAATTCCACTGCCATTTCTCCTAAGCACCTCCATGCTTCCATTGGTATGTCATCTGGGCCAACAGCCTTTCCATTCTTCATCCTCTTCATAGCTGTCCTTACTTCCTCCTTGCTAATCTGTTTCACTTCCTGATTCACTATCCCCACATCATCCAACCTTCTCTCTCTCTCATTCTCTTCATTCATCAGCCTCTCAAAATACTCTTTCCATCTACTCAACACACTCTCCTCTCTTGTGAGTACCTTTCCCTCACTATCCTAGGTCATTATTGGCATTAAAATATTAGACTACCATTCAAGCCAACTGTTGCTCATGGCACAAACATTGGGGAGCGGTGTCTAATGCAAAATATAAATACATGTATTTAGATGTTAAGTTACCAACCTGATGCCCAAAGTCAGTATCTCGCACACTATAGCCCTTTATATCATAAAATGACTACACCAACCATGCCTGGCTGGGTGGTCCAGCTGAGCAATGGTCACAACATCCTTCCACCAAATGACATGACAAAAATAATAAGATTAAGATCATAATGGCACTGTTCCTCAGTATGGCCATATAAATTAAAGTCAACAGTGAGATCATAGCTCACCAAGTTCACACTTCAGACAGCCTTTACGAATTATAAGACAACAAACCACAATATCCACAAATAATGCCTGAAATATTGACAGATATATAGAAGAAAGAATTTATTTCTTCACATTTCTAGCACCACGACAAATTAACAGTTGGAATGGAAGTTTGTTTTAAATTAATTGGATAATTAATTGTTAATCATTAATTCTTTAGCTGATCAACTGTGTGTATAAAAAGCTGTGGTTAGGTATGTTTTTGTACTTCCTTGAAGAATATTTGGTCAAAGCACAAGGAGTACATTGAAATAAAGTTTTTGTTTTGTATATTTGTCATTTTTCATAAACTATAAGCTTAATGCCTAGATTTTTGAGAATGTCCAGATTTTTGTCTCATATTTTTGTTATGCTCCTCAAAAAAATGTGTTGTTTTCTGGCAAATCACTCAGGACTGAAGTTACTAAGCAATTACTTTGAGTCAATCTATGTATGACATATTGTTCAGGTCTTGTGCCCTATTAGTAAGGGTTCTCTCTGGGCATTCCAGTTCTCCAAAGAATCAACATAATTTTTGATACAACTGATTTAAAAAAAAGAACAAACTGATACTGATTTAGTTGCTTAAACCAAGTATGTATTTAAGTTCCCAGTCTAGTTCAGTAAGTCAAAATTGGTAAGGTTGTTGAGGCAAATAATACCAGCAGTAGATGGCTAAACGGTATAACACAAACCCATGATTCAGTATCATATGATTAATTTCTTTCCATGTAAACTTGTAATGTGAGCAGAATGTGTTTATTTATTTATTTGTTTATATATTTATGTTTGCGATCCCGAGTGACTGATCAGAATTTAATTCATAGGTAACTACTAGACATGTAGTCTAGGAGACCATTATGGAGCCTAGCCCCAAATTAGTAATTGCCCCAGAGCACTGTGTGATTAAATGACTTGCTGAAGGTCATATGGAAAGAAAGTAAAGGTTGGAGTAATTTAATCCTGTACCACAGGCAGTAGCTAGTTAATAGTTTATAGCCTTAATCCTCTGTGCTAACTTTTCTGACTACCGAGCCCAGAACACTAGGGCGTATACTGGTGAATGATCACAAAGATCCATACTGGCCATAGCTATTTAAACAGTCTATTGTATTTGTTGAAAGTTGTTCACAATTTTGTGCTTTGCAATCGGTTCCAGTAAATGGGAATGTCACAGTGTAGGATAGGCTGTTTAAAGCCAAATGCCTTTTTTGGACTAGTTTCTGAATGTCCAGAGCCATTTACATTTTCATTTGTCTTACTTCATGTGGTGAGTCCGAACATTTCTAAACTGAAGTCATTCCATGAGAAAATGGCCAACTTTGCTGCCAGCCTCGCTGTAAGAATATCAGCCATGCTTAATTTCACAAACCTTACTCGTTGAGGTAGTCTTAGTTGGTGTGGAGAGCACAACAATCGGTATACATGAGCTATTACAAATAAAAGGAGAGCTGCAGGCAAGCCTGCTACTGGAGTAAAAATCTCAGTAATTGCTTGGCTAATGTTCTCTTTGGTATATTCTTCCTTTCTTTTTTCCACTGAGCAAGTTACTGCTTTAAGCAGTTCAATTCCTTCTTTTGCAAAGGTTAGCTTTGGAATCATGGCACTATAATTATTTTTATAGCAGGCAGTCTGTATTTGAATTCAGTAAAATGTTTTATTCAGAGAAGTTAGTGTATTCTTCAGTCCCTTAAAATTATTTTGAAGGCCACATCATTGTACATAATTGGCAAATTTATTTTTTTTAATGCATGCACAATTAGATTGGATAGGTTATGATTAGCTACATGTAGCTCTTTATTAATTGATGGACAAGACTATCATTCAAATCTAGTGAAGCCCTCAGCACTGTAAATGAAGTTGTTGGACCAGATTCTGTAAAGGTTGTGGAATCTGGCTCATTACACCAATATCACTGTGAAAATTGCAGATAACATTGTAATATTTTAATGTATGACAAGAAATTCAGAATATCTCAGCGCTCAATGTAATATCACAGTTACAATGGCAGACTATAGCAATGAGTAAGTAATCCATAATTAATAAGAAATGGTTGTCTAATCATGTTGTACTGTACTAAAGTTACATAAAGATGACCACAATTCAAGAATCCTGACACTTGTATAGAAATATAACAAAATCTGTACAGTAAGGTTAAGGAAAAGTACAAAATGTAACTGACCATTATGATACCAAAAAAAAAAAAAAAAAACATTAAGAATACCAACTATCACAATGTAATGTTGCATGGCATTTGTAACATAAGTTTGCAGGACTAGACACAGAAATGCCTCAGACAACAGCAGATATTTCTGTATGTCATTCACTAACCTATAATACATGCTTCAAAGCTGCATGGCTATTTACAATATATATATATATGTATATATATATATATATATATATATATATATATATATATATATTTACATAATTCTTCACAGTAAATTCAGGCACAACTACAAATATTTCTATTAAACATGTATCATTAAAATATATCAGCTTGGACTTATGGATTCTGATGGAATCTGTAAATTTTCTAATTAAAAAAAAAATAAAATAAAAGCGAAAAGCAATCATGGCCACATCGGCATACTTAACAGTTGCTAATAATGGGTTTGGGACTTGTGTGGGGAATGCAATATAATAATAACACGGCGTACCCAGAACCTCCCAGATCTCAAGCCTGGGGTATGGGCTCCAATACTAATGATTTTAATGTTGATTCCAAACAAGGAGTTTGTTTAGAAGAAAAATAATTTCCTCCATTGAGGAGGTCAGAATGGTTGAGAGAGAGGTACAGCAGGGAAACTCCATCGCAAGGAATTTATCCCAGGAACAAGGGTTGGGGTGGTTATACACCATACCAGAGAGGAAATCAGAAGGGAGGTTACTGGGGTCGGAGATGAACCCTGAAATTGACACTAATAATCTGTTGACTATACTTACAAATTCCAAAGGTTACTTTAAGGTGTATAACCTTTATTCTTATCAGATTGATGTTACTGACTGTGATTATTTGCAAGAGGTTTGACATTCGTGCTTGATAAAGGTTGTGATATTGCAACAACTTTAGATGATTTAAAACATTTTATAAGAAAATTGAATTTGAATGTTTTATTTCACAATATAGATTATGTAAGTAATCTATTACACTACACACATCTAGTATGTTCAACCCTCCTAGCCATCCCTCATTACAAATGTTTGAAAAGTTATGTGAAATTGATACAAGAGACATTAGGAGATGTAGTAATGTTTTTAATTTGAATAAAGATAAATCTGAGCGATTGTCTAGACTAAGAGCTAATAAGAAAGTTAAAATTATAAAACCAGGCAAGGGAGGTGGCATTGTACTCATGAATATTAAGGACTATAAGGAAAGGGTGAGAAATGTATTAGTCGGAAACTCCTACAGAAAAGTGTCACTAAAGAAATTAAATGGAGCATATAGAAGAATAAGGAATGAGTTAAATGACTTGTTCATTGAGGGGAGTATTTCCATAGACGAGTATGATTATTTGTCTATGGCTCATCCAAGGATTCCAACAATGTTTGGTCTCCCAAAGATGCATAAAGTCTTGATTAGCTCCCCCCTATTGTTGATGCCAGAGGCTCAATAACACACTTGATAGCTACATTTTTTGACATAAAATTGAAACCCTTACTGTCAGGTGAAGTTAATCTATGTAGAAATTCTTGGGATTTTTTTGAATAGAGTCAATAGATTAGAATACTCTGAGACTGGTGTTTTTATAATAATAGATGTCAAAGACTTATATAGTGTGATACCTCGTAATACATGTCTGGAATGAGTTTGTGAACCTTTACTGGAAAAAATAGGTGACTATTAATGTTTATGAACAATTATTTGAACTAGTGCTGAACAACAATTACATCTTGTTTAATTTCTACAAGTTCAGGGTGTAGCTATGGGGTCACCATGAGGGGTTTATATGTCAATATAGTCATGCTCCAATGGGAGAAGAAATATTTGTTTAACTCTCCATTCTGTTTATATTGTAAAATGTACAATTTTTGGATGACATTTTTATTTTTTGGGATGGACCAACTAAGTTAATGAATTTTTAGAATATATAAATAATTCAACTTTGTTCTTACAATTCACACATTCTATTGGTCATGACACGATTGCCTACTTGGATGTTAAGTTGTAAAATAATGAATCCTTGAGAATGTATACATCTGAAATTTTTAGAAAGGAGACATATTCCAAATGTCTGTTACATTTTGATAGTTCCCACCCTTATAAACAGAAGAAGGCTGTGGTAAAAGGTCAATTTGTGAGAGCTGCTCATATGGTCACATTTTGAAGCTTTTTTGCTTAAATGTGAATGGCTAATAAATATGTTCCTTAAAAGAGATGACCCTGTTAGTTTAGTTAACAAATGAATGGTTGAGGTTATTAATAAAATGAAAAGGGGCTATTTTAAACCCTAACTTTCTGGAAGTCAGGATGAAATGGTGTTTGTAGAGGTCTCCTTGACTGAGATGGCTAATGTTGAAACTAGTCAGGAGGTGACTCAGGACAATTTGGCTAAGAATGAAAATTTTCAGTCTGCTTTTATTACATCATTTAATAATGCAAGTGGGCAAATTAGGAATATTTTATACAAAAATTAGGTAATTATTTCTACTTGTAATGACATTCGACATTGTTTAGGTGAGAAACCCACCATTGTGTTTCGAAGAGGCAGGTGCCTTAAGAATATGTGAGAACCCTTGGAGAGGAAAATAATTAGGTTATATGAAGAAATCTGGTGCCTGCAATTATTGCAGTTATATAAAGGAAGGTTCTTTATTTAATATTAATGGGGTAATGGTTAGGTTAAATAGGAAATGTACTTGCCAAACTGAAAGAATTGTTTATTGTGCCTTCTGTTCTGTTTGTACACGTTTTTATGTAGGAAAAACTGAGAGGAAATTAAGATGTCATATTTATGAATACCTGAGGGACATTAGGTTAAAAAAGGAAACAAATGCCTTAGATAGACATTGTAATGAGTTTGATGGGCATTCTTTTAAGTTTACTGTGATAGACGTGTTGGAAGTTGATCTGAGGAGGGGACCTTGGACCCTACAGCTAAAAAGACTTGAATCCTTGTGGCAATTAAGGGCAATTGCCCCTCAGTGGCCTGGTATGAATGATATTTTTTTGATTTCATGTTTTTTGAAGTTGAAATCAATGTTGAGATGATGTATGTGGGGATAGCAATGTCCTTATATTTTATGTTAACCCCTTTAATGTGATCCATCAGTATAGCATTTTAATTGTTTTGCATGAATTTTATGCATTAATTTTTTTACATTTTTGCATTTATATGTCTATTGTACAACATGGATTATTTATTTATTTATTTTATTTATACATAGTAATTAATAGTTTACATAATTATATTATTTATCTGCAGGTTGCTACACTTGCAAGTTGCTAAATATGGGGAATTTTAGTGATTAGGTGTGTTTAATTATATTGTATATGGTTTTAATTATTTTTTATCTTAGATTTACGTATTTGAATTACTACTGAAATGTTGATTTTCTTTAAGGATGTACATGTCTGTAATTTTGATTGTATAGCGACCTGGTTACTACTGGGTATATAATGATGTGTGTTTCTTATGTGCTTTACTTTGAATAAGTCTCTGAATGTTCAGAGATGAAAGTGCTTGTTTTTAATATTTAGCTGCATATTTTTGTGCCTACATGGGGTGATATAAATGAAAGTAAATTGTGTTGCTTCAATTTCTCTGTGGGCTGTGTTCTGAAGTCATTGAAGAAATTATATGACTTGTGTAGAGAACATAAGTAACACACACACACACACACACACACACACACACACACACACACACACACGGAAAGTAGGGGATAGAAAAGAAGATGTGATGTATGGGTGAAGAAGAAGGACACACAAGAAGGATGTTGGCAGTGGAAAATCTTAGGTAAAGTCAAAGGGGAATGGGCAATTTTTTTTGCAGAGGGAATAGGCCCCGTTTTTTGTTTTCTTTTAAGAATAGAATCAAAGGTAAACATAGGGAAAGAGGAGGTGAAGGTCATCACATCAGGTATGCCCATAAAACAAATAGCACAACACAAGACAGACAAAGGTTGGAAAAACCGTAAGATCAGGTAAGTTACACAGACAGAAAACTGCACAACACAGGCAATGGAAAAGTTGACAAACAGGGTGGAGGTGCATATCAACCATAGTGAAATGCAGAAAAACAAATCTACCTATGGATTATCATGTTACAACATGTTGCAAACTGTGTAGCAGTCATACATGGATGTACATTAACAATGGTAGATGCGTGTTCCAGGTTAATAAAGTAGGATCACAGTACACATTGGATAAATATACATGTATCCAATTGGTCCATCAACAGTGTTGGTATAAGCCCAGCAACATCACAGATGAGCAAATGCAGGTCTAACAGTGGTAGATAATTCCACCAGAGGTCAGAATGAAACCTATGACCATGCATGTGAAAGGCAAAGAACCAAGCACAGTGCTAAACAGACGTACTGCAGAAGAGCAAAAAAGGCTGCTACGTACACAAGTAGGTGTATGCAACCAAGACAAATGATCTCACAAGCTATCACCCTAAACTAATTCTGCATAGCCCTTGCCATATCCCTGAAAAAAAATAGGTCCCCACAGTGTCCCTCATCTGTGTTTGCAACCCATCGGTCATGAGTTCCTGGATGTCCTCACGAAAATCGTATGTATCCCGGTAGTGTCAATGTCTCCTCCAGGATGTAGACAGGATGGCTCAGGCAGAGGCATCTCCAGGTACCTCGTCATCATCATCACCATCATCCTCAGAAGCTCTGGCAGTGGTCCTGCATATATATGTCATCATCTTCGGATCAGAGAATGTCCACAGGTACCATGCTCTGTAAAGATTAATTGCAAAATAACAGAAAAGAAAAGCAAATGCTATCATGTAGAACAGTCCCATGAATATCATAGCACAACACAACATGATTATGATGACAATTTATATAGGGACTGAGACACGTCCATTATGGACATAGTTACCTATTGCCTTATATGTTGTACTCTTAAAAGGGACAGCAGTATTCTTTTCTCAACAGTTCTTAGACACACACACACACACACACACACACACACACACACACACACACACGCACACACGCACACAAATCACACACACACACACACACACACACACACACACACACACACACACACACAAAACACACACACACACAGACAAAACACACACACACACACACACACACAAAACACACACACACACACAAAACACACACACATACACACACACACACACACACACACACACACACACACATGAGTCATTAGCTTTGGAAGACTGTATGAATGCTCAAATCAACATATTTTACTGTCTGGATTCAATGATTTATATGAGGAGCCACGATATGTTAGTGTTAAAATGAGGAGAAAGTGATCTGACAACATTGTGGAGAATAGGCAAGCCATATGACAAACATTTGAGACAGGTAGATGAACACACAACAATATAATGAGTACAGCACTAAATGCAATGCATTATGTTCAATCAACACAGCTGTTTACATATGACAATTATTATATCTATAACAGTACTGGATGTGTACAACTGTATGCATTATCTACAAACTCAATTAGCAATCAGTAGCAAACCAAAACTTTGCGAATATGTTTGCTGATACTGAACTGCCACAGTCAAATGGGTATCTGCTCAAGTGTCAGTTAACCTAGACTATAACTGTGTTTCTGAGGAAAAAAAAACAGCCAAGAGGTTGGAGACAGAAACAATACTAATGTTGACCTACAAAATGTGGTGAATATAAACTGCTGCAATCAAATGGGTACCTGCTCAAGTGTCAGTCAACTTAGGCTATAACTGTGCTTCTACAAAACCACCCAAGGTGTCTTAGGGGGGCTGTATCAGTTCATCAAAACATCTGAAGTTCGAAAACCATATGTTCGAACTTCAAACCACGAACTGCAATTTTTTTTCCTAGGGAAAAAAATCACTGTTCCAAGAAACACACATGAAACACAAACACACCAAAGCAACTTCAATCTACACACATACACTCAAAATCCTACATCTAACCCTACACTAAACTGTATATACACTACTACCTATCTACTTACCTTAACCCAAACCATAACCCTAAGGTCCGTCACTAACGCACACTCACCTGACCCGCGCCCTAACCCTAACTCATCTAGACCCACCCTAACCCTAAAGTCTTTCACTATCGCACACCCACCTCACCCGCACCCTAACCCTAACTCACCTAACCAGCGCCCTAACCCTAACATCCACACAATCGCACACTTACCTGAACCTGACCCGTAATTTTCCACCACAGTCCTGATAATCACAAAGCCGCAGAAATGGCCCACCAAATTCTTTCACTGGAAAATAATTTGGTGGGCCGCGGCTTCGGGATTACCAGTATTCGAACTTTACATTTCGAACATCTGGTATTCTATATTCAGCCGTTTCGACGGACTGATATAAACCCTGTCTGAGGCAGTTACAATACCAATGTTGAACTGAAAAAGACGCCACACAGTCTGCAAATACTGACACAGCTCATACATTCATTCTGTGACTAGGCAGGCTATACACAACAGCTCAATCACCACAGACAAACACACACGTGTGCTGAAATATACATCATAAGCACTAGTCAAAGCATATACACTTGCATGTAAAATATCCACAAAAAATGTGTGACATATACACCAAACCAACTGTTATTTAGGTTGTGGAGGACATTTCAAAACGGTGTGCTGAAAAATGGCTCAATGATACATAAACTATCCACTTTGTTAGATTTTATCCACAGTTGTAAGCATAGCTACCATGTGATGATTTCACTTACCTTACTGATGCATGATGGCTATTCCTGCATTCTAATCAATAAACATGATATTGTGAAAAATACAGGCCTGTAAACAGGGGAAGATGCATTTCAGTTGATAAAATATATAAAATAACAAACATACCTCTCTCTCTCCACTGATCCTCAAGCCTGTGCATCCACTCGATGCACATGGCTCTGCTCCGACTGCAATCCTTATTGCCTGAAATAATAAAAAAGAATGTGTGAAAAATGCATTCCTCAAATAACACGGATATACATTTCTCAACACAAGTTACAGAACTTTCTTTATGAAGAACATTAGATAATCACAATATACAGTTTACATTTTTGACATTTGTACATTGAGGTGTTTACAATGTTGAACACATATTAGAACACCCGAGATTCAAACCTGCAAACACAATCTGCATCCAAACTCTAACTTTGTGAACTACCTACCAACACATCTTAACTGAAAAAAGTATGCTTTGCAGACAGTGAAAAGAGTTTCCCGGTGATTCAATAAACTCCATGTAGGCTTAGTGCGAAACCTACTCAAAGTTTGCGCATTTGCACGATGAGCAGCAGTGCTAACTGCATATGCATGCTGCGTATCATGTGTGCACAAATATAAGCTTGGCGTTGTGGTTACCAACAGTGTTGCCAGCCAGGAAATCATGTAAAGCAGCACAAACACCTACAGACATGCACAACTGTTTACCTATGGGATAAACAGTTCTGCAGGATTGTGCAACCACTACCAGGGTTTAAAATAAGGCAATGAATACAGTTCTAATACATTATATGAAACTGTAGTCAGTCCGGAACAGTGTGCAAACCTGTGCTAGATATGCTGAATAAAAGTTTTGTCAGTGATCATCAAGGTTAAATAGATTGCATTTTAAATACTTATTCTAGGGAAGTGTGCGTATTGAAAAGGGCCATACACATGTATTGTAAGAATAAACACAGGGGAAGAGGACAGGTGAAATATGGTAATATACAGCAGATGAGGGTATGTCAATGTACATACACCATACAGACAAGACAGCTGAAGCATGAACCGTTATCACATATCTACATGATACAGTATGTACTGCTGTTTACACCTCTTGTGTGGGTATAGTCATATAATCACACAGTTAATGAGAACTGTGTAGAGTGTTGGTCTGCTCCACTACAACAGCACATGTCCTAATAAGCCAACAATATACATAAAAGTGTATTATGCCACGTCAGCAGTTCTCAGGAGGCATATTACTGCAGCTGTTATAGAAATAGCATGTAATGTATGGCAGCAATACTTACACATCCATAGAAACACAAACATTTAACATACATGTAAGTATTTTGATGCCATCTGCAAAACACAGTATTTAATGATTGCAAAACCCCTGAAGTATGTTTTCACTTCTCATAGTGGTCTTTATAGATAGTCCCATCATCATTATATGATGTGGGTAACATGTCCTGTTATGAAAGTGGTGTGCACAGTGTGGATGTACTATTTCCAGCTATGTTTCCAATGTGCAGGTATACTTTAAGATACAGCTTGTCAAACTAGATGCAGAATGCTGTTAAGAATCCAGCATGCAGTAGAAATGAGACATATGTGGCTTTTTCCAGTTTGATGTGTACATTACACACTTCAATTGTCACATACATGCACACTTTTTTTGTGATCATATTTGTGTATTTATATTTGTGAAGAATTGCTGTCCACATTAATACATTGTATACAACTATCTGAATGTCTATTGTCATTATAAAAGTAATTATAAAGGTATACATGCCATGTATCAGTACAGTTTTACTATTTATTTCTGTAGATTAGTTGACATTTGGGAGAAAGTTCTGACATACCAAGTGTCAGGTGCATGGGTCCAGGTAATATATGACTGAGTGTAAATGTGTGTTCAGTCAGAAAAACTGCCTTCCCTTTGGTTGTGTTTTTACATGGATTTTATTGGGATAAAGACTAACTGGGCAGTAAACACAAGTAATACATGCTAATAAGCACTTTCCACAGAGCACCACTGAGCAGCTGGTTTGCAAGATCAATTGCAAAGTACGCATGCAAGATTCACATTTAAGGACTTCTGCTTGAACTTGAGAAGCACTTATGCATACTGGCTATCATAGACACAGCTAACAGATAATATGGTATTCATAACTAGTTCATATTGGAAATGTGTCACAAAGCATATAATCATAAAAAAAGTATTTGCACTGCTTTCCTTGTTTGCATATAGTTAAGCGATGAGCAAATGCAGGCTTCATTGAGAAAATTATAAGAGTTGTATTGATTTGATTTCTTCCATGCAAACACAGTAAGTGGAGAGGAGCAGCCATCAGCACTTTGGACAGGATCGAGGGGAAGAAACATACTTGCTGCCTGGCTGACTCTGTAGCAGCTGGTGCAATAGCAGTGAGCTCTTATTTTGAACACAGATGATTTAGGGTTTGACTCCAGCTCTATACAATTTTTTGCATATGTATTCATGATATAATTAAATAATTACGTCATAATTATTGGAAATATGAGCTGGAATGACTACAGTGAAGCACTGTATTAAAACAAACAGTGCTCAAGTGATTTGTACACATATGGAGTTATATATTTATAAAGTCATTAGTCTAAATTAATATTTTATATGAAATTTTAATATCGGTGCCTTTATTCTAATTTAACTGTGTGTTTCCTTAGTGCAGTGGGTTTAAGCAGCATTGTGCAGAGGTGACTGCACCATGTTATAGGATGTCAAGAGCCATTAACTGTCACTCAGCATTGGTGCATGATGCAAAACTCTGCTCAAACACAGAGGACAAAAAGTGAAGTGCTTCACAGGGGATTTCTTATTTATGTGTGTAGTGTGACATTCTATTTCTTGACCATATTAAAGGTGTGAAAATGGGGTAGATAGGAAAGTTGTGAAATGGGGGTCAAGCAGGGGGAAGAGCAAAGGGAAAGCAATATAGGAATGTGCAGGAGGGAATTAGGAAAGAATAATAGCTATCCACTTCTTCAACAGTGTAACATGAACATGGATACAATATTGGATGAATTTTGACTGTCACCTCAACAAAGATGGGTGACAACAACACACTAATGTTGCACAGCCAATTACACCAAATCAAGTGTGTCATGAAGACATGTGCGAAGTGGAAAGCTATGCATGGGATGATATTTTTTTGGGGCAGGACAGGTGCCCATTTTTGCTCTCCAGATTGTGGAATGCAGCTCACACTGGAGGAAGCCTTGCCTGGACTATTCCAAGCCTCAGGTTTGTACTGAAACCCAGTATAGCCCCCTGCAGTAGTCTATAGCTGTGGAGCTTTACAAGGAGTCCAATGAATATTCTGGACTCCTCTGCACCCCATCTTTGAGCCCTAAATTGGGCAACTTCCCTTATAGCTCCTTGTATGTCCGTACAGATCCAACAGCAACAGAGTGTTTTCCCGCCAGTCCAAGATATTGCATTTTACAGCTAATGTGCAAACCTGGGCAACCATGCCAACTGTGTTAGCATGGTGCTAGGCAGAGAGCAACAATGCCAAACAGTTTATGAAATAGGAAGGATAATGTGACAGTTGGCATTAGTGTTTGGTTTGGATGCTGTTGCAACTCTTAGGTGATTTAACTTTGCAGACATGTATTAGGGGTATAACTTTTATGGCCTGACACATTTTTGTGTGGCTTTACACACTGATAAAATGTATTTGTACAATGTGAGATTCAAAACTATACAACATAGACAAAACATATTATTACACATATGTGTTTTTTCATCCTTGCAGCAGAAGAAGTGCTTGTCAGACATGCTCATTAATTATACGTACACATGACGGAGTGGTTTATACATTCATGTGTGCATGACTGTCAATACAGTATGAAGTCTATCCAAGATCAGAAAAGACAATTATAATTGCCAAAACATACTTATCAGTATAACAACTCAGAAAAAGAAGCAAGAAATCCACAACCGGCCACAGTAAGAAGGTTTTAATATAAAACAGCACATAAAACACTCAACAGTCTGGTACCTTGGCTTACAGCTTTCCACTATACCCTCAGTCACACTTATAATTCATATGATCTCCAGTGCTATACATAGTTATTGTTACTTATAATTATCTTTACATTGTTTTTTTTTTAGATTTTAAAATTAACTGGACAACCATTATTTAAACTGAGATCATGCTAAATTACAATGCTGGCTTACCTGCATTGTTAGCATTAACTTATACCAGTTACCACACAGAAGGTTGTGCAGTAAGTGTATTTTTTACAGTCATTACTGTGAAGAGTGCTTATTGCAAATGAGAGCTTGTTTGCCAGACTGGATCATTAGTAGCACATGTACATTAAAGAGTTGAATGTCTAACCATGTATGTCTGTGACATGAAAGTTCAGAAATTAATTAATTGTAGAACCATAGCTCTAGTGATACACAAAGTTACACATGTAATATATATGTGATATCCTTTGTATGCTTCACACCTGCTAAATGTAGTTATTTATATATATAATCAGTTTTCTAATGTTATTTTTTATATAAAGTAAACTGGAGCAATAGTAATAAAAATTTAGACTGTTGTATTAGAACCCGGGTTCACCTGTATTGTAGCCCTTAACTTACACCTGCTGCCACAGGAACAACTAGGCAGCAGCTGTATATTTTAACATTGATTACTATATATGTGTGCTGACTGCCACACAACACCACTTAGCGTGTTTATATGATGGCAAACAACACATGATAGAATGCATCTGTTTTGAAATTGACAAGCATCTCCTTGGTGTATACGGGTGTTCTGGTCCTGTAGGTGTTGTTGACCATCATGCAAAGCCACTTAGTGTGTTTGCACAATGGCAAACAAAAGATGCAGGAATTTATTCTTTTTGAAATTGCAAAGTGTCTGCCTATTGTCTGCAGGGGTTCAGGACCTGCAGGTGTTGCTGACCATCATGCAATGTAGCTTAGTGGGTTTGAGTGATGGAAAGCAAAGGAGGTAACAATGTATCCTTTTTGAAACTGACAACGTCTGCTTGTTGTTTGGGCCATTAGACCATATTTGCATGAAGCTAAGTGACACCCAGACATGACAGGCAAAGCTAATCATGCATTATTATTATTGTAACAAGTGTTTATTAGGTTTCAACATTAAAATATACATTTTGGACATGAAACATGATCACGATACTATATATTGTGTGCGTCATTGTATTTAACAGGTATGCTACACACACACTTGATTCTAGATTCACAGCTGCAATTTATGCAGTCTTTATCATACAAGTAACTTAACCTTAAATTTAATCTATTTATCCATTTCACAGTGTTTGCTCTAAGCTGCGTGCAGCTCAAATATTAATATTATAAAAAAAAGGAAAAAACATTGCAAAATATGGTTTCACAAACATTAGAGGTTTCTACACAACTCTGGATTTGAACTGTCGGTCTACTAAACCTACAGAATGCAGTAAGGGTGTCTCATCTCTCTTTACCACAGAAGCAGCTTTGCAGCAGGAATGAAAATCACTGTGCATATAAGCAAGTCCTATTTCCACCACAGTATTATACAGACATATAACACTTGTGCACTCTCAGTTGTTTGTGCAAGTGCTGCTTACATATTTACTGCAATGAAGGATCACACAAGCATTTATGAGTATTGTTTGCACCAGTGCAGTGGTCTTCTCTTTATATTGTGTTCATTCTTCTCTTATATGTGTTACACTGTCAGACATGCAGTCTATAGGGCGTTTTGTATAATTGTCCTTAAAATGTATGACAATTTTATATAACAGTAAAATGTAGTTTTCATAAAAGGAAGGAGAGTTTGGCTATGAGTGCACAGAAACGTATAAATGTGTGCTGTTCACCTCCATTTCAAAGCTTGCTACAATTACTTGTACACTTTGTAAGTGTCTCCTGACTGACATACCCACTGCAGGTAGTGTGTCTGAATTGTTGTTGTGTATTCCTTCTCCCTCCCACTAATCATTCACAGTTGCAATCCATTAGCAACACAAAATGAGATAGTGTCTACACTTTGTTTACATCAGCAACATGAAGCCAAAAGTTTGGGATTCAGCAATTCTAATGAGTGCAGACCTCTTTTACATCTTCCCAATGCTCAGAGGCCTGAATCTACACCATAAGAAGGTAACAGTGCAGCTAGAGAACTTGAAGGTGAAGGGACTTGTGTATTTTTAGAACACAGAGGATGGATATTCCTTTTGATTTATCTGTACAGAAAGCTTCTAATGTGCTAAGCTATACTTGCATTTTTCAAGTACATGCTTGATTTGTTAATATGTTACAAAGAAAATGTTTATACACACACACGCACACACACACACACACACACACACACACACACACATATATATATATATATATATATATATATATATATATATATATATATATACATTAGGAGATTAAACTTTTATCTATTTATGTATTATAGTTCAGTCTTGGCATGCATTTTTGGCATGCATTAACTTTTACAGATAGACAGCCTTATTAACTGTCATTACAAGTGTTATTGTTAAAAATGTTTACCTTAGAGTCTTCTATCTTGTTCCATTGAAATGTGAACTATTATAATGTCAATGACACAGGTGTGTTGTGCTTCTAAGATGGCCCATAGGCACTGCCAGTGGAGTGCTGTTCACAGTGAGAGCTGACAAGCAATTGTATGCAATTGACTTTTTGTCTTGTAAATGTGTACACGTTTTGTAAGAATTGTGTAGAAGGCATTTATAACAAGTACATCATGTGTTATTTCTTGGATTGTACAAACTGTCATTTTCCTGTTGTTTTGGGGTGGGAAAAATAAGTACTGTTTGTGTGTTGCCACAGCAAAATTTGGCTTTCAAGTGTTTTGCTCTTGGAAATGTGCAGTCATCCTAGTATTTCCATGCTAAACAATACATAACTCCATTGGTATTCCTTATTTTGGACTAAACATTGGTTTGTATGTGAGTGTGATATGTTGCAAACACAACAAGCTTATATCACACACCTTATACTTAATTACATCAGCAGGTAACAGTATGCAAGGATCTTACATTTATTTGTGTTCTTATACATTTATCGTCATATTCCATGTTCAACACTTACCTTGATAGTCCAGCAGTTGCAAGTGTTTTTATTTGGGGCTGAGTCTATGTGATACTAACAGTACACAGCCATTACATGGGTAAGTAAAGGTTGTGAGTGTTGTCTGGAATTGATGTTATTATATGTATGCATAGGATGCAGGTTTTATCCTGTTAGGTGGTAAGTGTGTGTGCTATCTGTTGTCTCTTGACCAGGGCGAGGGTATATTGTTCATGCCTATATCTACCTACACACACGGTGGCTAGAGTTTTCCCTCTGCCTCCTCACCTGCATGTGCTTGTTAGGACCTTGCCAGTGGTGGTGGGATGTGTGTCTCTTTCCCTTGGTGTTACTGCTCCAGATGTTTTCTCAGAAAAATAATTTTGAAGGAAGGCATGATGGTACAGACAGTGAAAATTTCAGCACAAGTACCAGGATTGTACTGCAGGGCTTCCCCTGATGTATCTAGGCACCAGAACCATGTCTTCAGCAACTTAAACAGATGATCTATGATATTTCCTGTTTGAGGATTTGCCTCATTATAGCATTCTTCAGTGGGTGTGTGCATTTCCAATGGTTGTCATCAGCCATGGTTGGTTCCAGTGCATACTCTGAATCTCCCACCAAATGACCCTGTGAGATATCATCCCTGAAAAACATGTGATAGAGTTGGGAGTTGTGCCAGATAGGTTAGTCATGGTAACTGCCAAGGGTTGCCAACACACACATTCAGGATGTTTACCTTTGCAATACACATGACCTGGCAGTTAATGGAGTGGAAGCCGTTCCTGTTTATGTACACCCTTCTCTGTTCCCAGGATGGTGATTTGATTCCAGTGTTCATGCAGTCTATGGCACCTAGGACTTCAAGGAAGTATGCTACAGGGAAGAAAGTCTGCATAGTTGCCACTCTGTTATAGGGTTTATGGGGAAACTGTATACAATTATTGGTATGTTGTAGCATAGCATTCAGGAATTGATGTAGGATCCTTGATGCCAATGCCTATAACACCTCTAGCATATCCCATATTGGCCTGTGAAAGGCTCCTGTAACTAATATTTGAAGTGCTGCACATACCATAGTCTCGACAAGTATTGGTTCCCCTTGGCCTGCCCTTGTTCTCAGTTGTGGACGGCAGAGGTTGCAGAGTTCCAGTACTGTGTCTCTGTCCACCATGTAGTGCTGTACAATTTTCACATCATGCAGAGCATGGAAAGTTAAATGGGGCCTAAACACCCTTCTCCTTCTTGGCCAGGGTCTATCAGCATCAGCAGCACCAGCGGCAGCATAGACTTGGCCTTTTGCACATACACATGTATAAGAGCAATTGCAGCCTCTAACATTGTTTCTGTGTAAGGAAGTTTCTGTGGCTATATTCCAGTAGGTTTTGGAATTCACAAGGAAAACCTGCACTGTGTCTATATGATTGCTTTATAGCTTGTTGAATAGGTCCTCCATCTTAGATTGATTGATTAGCATACAGTTCAGCTGTTCATGCTGTCATTAGCAGGCCACAATGTTTACTGTGTTTGTGTGGCTCTATGCAGCATGTAGAGCTGCTTACTGAATACAAAATGTTGTGCTACTTTGTGCATGTTGTGGTGCAGACCCTGTAACCTGTAGCCTTTATTGAACCTGCACCTTTATGTTATGACATTATCTTGATGGGGATGGTCTTCTAATAATGAGCTTGGCTTACGATTGCAATGTACAAACATGTACTCCTCATGTAGCTAAACAGTTGAAAAAGAGACAAGATAAGTTGCAAATTATATACCTGTACAAATGCAAGAAACGGATAGTCATAATAGAATTCCACACAAATGGAGCACTTAAATTTAAAAGAAGTATTCAATGCCTATTACCATCATTACATGTTTTCATACTCCAACTGGAATGGCATTGCTGTAACATTTCATTAACCACATATAGCCCAAAAATACTGAAATTTACAATTTCCTCAGAATGCAACTACATTGTGTAAGTTTTTGTCAGAAGATTCTGGTGTTGTGTTTTCACCTATCACTTTATTCCACAATACTAAACCTTACACAAAAACAGACTTGATGGAAAAACATTTAGTAGGAAGAGTAGCACAGACACTGATTCTCTATACTGTCATCTTCTTGCCAGCTCTCCAGAATGAATTAAGATTTGTAAAGCACTGATTAGAAGTACAGTCAACCAACAAATTACTGCAGGAAGGAAGTAGTTATTTCTTTCCACGAACAAAGAGCAGAATAACCATTTGACTCTGTAGTGTTGCTTTTGCTCTATTGTTTTGTTCTTTCCAGGCAGTTACTATCCCTTATGTTTTCATGAACAATGAAATTAAAACATCATTCAGTACTTCCACTAACACTCCTTACTTCATAACCATATGTCATCTTTGGTTAGTTTGGCCAAATATTCCAAGTTTTCTCTGTCTCGGAGATACACCAAAAATAAGTACCTACCCTTTACCTACAGAGCAACTTACTCTTCCACTGATGCTCTTCCATAATATTTCATTTTCTATTTTTAAGGGTTTTACTTAAGTCCATTTTCCTATAATTTCTTTATGTTCATCTTTTGTATGCCATCTCTTACTATCCTGAACTATCCTCACCCTCGTTTTCATCTATTGTAGTTTTCCATTATAATCCGTCTCTATTTGGAAGTCTCCTGTGCATTCTACTCAGGAAACTGCCCATCTCTTTCATTCACTGAACATTTGCCTACCACCATCACACTTGCTGCTAATTACCCAGCTCTTTCCTAATTACCTAGACCGGTTGTTTATGATCACCTTTTCTGAAATCTCACATGCATGTTCACACTCCTCATTTCTCAGCTCCTGCACCTATAGTGAACTATGCATGTTCACACTGCTCAGTTCTCAGCTCCTGCACCTATAGTGAATTATGCATGTTCACACTCCTCAGTTCTCAGCTCCTGCCCCTACAGTTAACCATGCACATTCACACTCATCAGATCTCAGCTCCTGCTCCTTTACTGAACCATGCATTTTTACACTACTCAGTTCTCATCTCCTGTTCCTATAATGACCTATGCATGTTCACAATCCTCAGGTCCCAGCTTCTGCCATTATAGTGCAGCAAGTCATGATACTCTCACTGCTTGCCGGTAGTGATATTGTCTTTACTCCATTACTATCTGGCCTTATCAGGACTGGTTTGCATATGTCTGTTGTCTTTACATCACTTGGTTGAATCCCTCCTGGTTCAAAGCTTGAACGAGCGGTTTCTAAATGTGGCCACAATGTAAGCATGGCTCAGTATAATGAAGGCCGTCTGCGGTGTCTCCTATGTCTACTGCTCTTTTCTTCTCTTTCACATGAACTTGCTCCTCAGTATATTTTATGATTCTCTTTGGAAATATAATGGCAATTAGATTATAATCAGCTGCTAGTTTTTTCCTGGCTTTATCCTCAATGCACTATCCTTGTTTCCCTCTCCCTATCTTAACAACATTCCACATTATTTATCATCGCTGACTTTTAAGTGATTCCTTTTGTGACAAGCACCGCAACCCTCTCCCTCTTTAATGTTTCCTGAAATATTTAGCAATCTTATGCTACTGCACTCTGCACAAGTCATTCACATAGGTTTCCATGATGTTCAATATCTACATGTTCGTTCCATCTGATGGCTGATGGCATCTCCAGATTTTTCCCCTGACTGCTAAGTCTCCTCAACATTGCAGTCCACTCCTTGACAGGGAATACTTTGTCTTTAGATTTATTCCAGTACTCTTATTTTATATCATGTTCCCTTGTCATGCTCAATGCTCGTTTAACAATCCAGGGAGTATATTCCTAGCTCTTGCAGGTTTTCTATATGTTTACATCTCTCCCTCCATCTTATCACTCTCCCCGTCTTCATTAGAACTCTCTGTAATTATATAATGTCTTTGTCTGTATAAAACTTCATGTAGTTTTCCAACCATGGCCTCATTAAGGTCCTGCAGAATGGTATGGTATGGAGGCTGCCCTTGTAAAGTTGCATGTCACCTTTCTATTGCCCCTAACCACTACTTTTGCAGTTTGTTCACAGTGTTTCTTCCTCATTCCTTCTACCACATATGAGTCTTTTAGTGACCATTTGCACAGAAAGGTACATGTTTTAGCCTGTACACTTTTCATGGGTCATTGTCCCAAGATGCAGCACTTTTCACAGATATTTGGATTAAACGTCAGATAACATTTTTTTAACAATCTTTTGAAAACCTCTTCAGATCCATATCTAGTCTTATCTATCTAGCCTTAATGGCTGCAGCTGTTTGATGCTATGTGCATATAGTCTGGTCCTGTTGCTGACGTACATTCTCAGGACAGATATAAATTTGCTGATGTCATTTAGCTGGTTGCAATCCAGTGCTTATGGGTTTTATCTGTGTGTCAATGTCTGAATGAAATCTGATACACATTCCTATTTCTGTGAGTACTTCTGAGCTTGTAAAATCTTACAGTTGATACACATAGAAAATAGGGGTGTGTAGAAAGCTACCATTTGGGGGAAACTCCTGAAAAGAACACTTGTGCTCTCACATTTTTTTCCTAGCAGAACCACATATGTTTACAATAAATAGCAGTGAGTTTCTAGTTACTGAGCAGATGGTGCTCACCTTCTTATATTAGTTTCATACACTGTCAAAGAACTCCAATCCCTGCAGTAAAACGTAACTTTTCTTCTATCACGAGAGACAGTTTCCCTCACTACCACTTTCTGCATGCATCCTTTAGGCAACTTTCTAGCACTTTACTGGTTGTCATTTTTATTGACACACATTTTTTAATGTTTCCTCAGCCTTTTTAAGTGGCATTTAGTCAAAGACCTGCCAGGTGTAAAGGCGGATTACATCATTTATGCTTACCTTCCTTAATTTCATGCTAATTAAATTGTAGAAGTAGATAAGGTGAAACTAGAAAGATCTTTCATCCACTAACCCAAGTGGATTGTTATTCAAAAATCCATTCTCCCCAGGCATGCCTGCAGCTTCACTACCGGCATTTTCCAATTATTTTTCCTGCCAACAACATCAGGATGACTGGCCTGTAATCACAAGGTCATAAGTACAGTTTCCTTTGTGATACTACAGCTTTCCTTCATGGGAAACACTTTTCTTCTTTTGTCTCTAGCTGGCGGCTGGCTGAGGTGGTTATCCCCTCGTCTTTACACTGCTGTGGATGCCACTAGATTCCAGATTTCCTTCATGATGCCTTTCCCTGCTGTTCAGTCCATGGCAATGTTTCTGGCCTCCTGTAGGTTGAGTCAATTGCTTCTCAGGTCCTCTTCAACCTGTTTATCCCATGTCTTCTTTGGTGCAGATTTGTGAACTCTCCAGTTTGCGGCAGGGGTGGCTAGTGCTATTGAACTGCAGTACTGCAGCCCCCCAGTTGTAAAAAGAAAAGAAAAAAATGAAATAATAAAAAAGAAAAGTAAAACGAAATAAAACAAATGATAGTGAGTCCCGGAACTCCGCGCATGCATGCTCGGCATTCCCAGAACTGCACACATGCATGCAGAAATCTGGACTGCTGTTTAACCAGTCCAGATTAGGAAGAAAGCATCAGACTACAGAGATGCCCAGAAGTCTATGTGGTTACAACTGCATAGACTGGAAGGTGATTGGACTGCAACATCTGCAAGCTGGATAGTTTGCTCTCGCGGGAAGGACTTGTATTTTAAACTTAGGTTGGATTGCTTACTCTCCTGCGGGGGTGGGACTTTGCAAGCTGCTGCAGGAATTTCAAACGAAGATGGGACAGACACCTAACTCAGGTACTCGTGTGTGTGTGTGTGTGTGTGTGTGTGTGTGTGTGTGTGTGTGTGTGTGTGTGTGTGTGTGTGAAATGCCCCAGTTAAATATACCAAGTGGCTAGAGAATAACTCAGGCTCAAATCCTTAACCTTGGGTGCAAGTAGCAAGAGCCTGAATACCCTACCCATCACCACTTGTGAAAACTATTCAGATTTTTGCCTCATATTTTTGTTCTCTTCTGTTCCTCATACAATCTGAGGTTCTCTGGATTTTGAATTCACTAAATAATGAAAGGCATTTGAATTTCAGACCATATTCTTCAGAAAGTATATGGTAACTCAAATCCTTTTATTCTACCAATTTTCTAAGTTTGTAAGATCTATATCTGAAATTTGTCCCATTATTGGCTTTGCCCTGGTTTTTTGAGCTAAGAGGTTGAGAGCTATGGTGAGAACTGAATTCACTGAATATATTTACAGGCTGTATTCCCCCATTATTGGCTTTGTCCATGTGTTCTGTACTAAGAGGTTGAGAGCTATGGTGATAACTGAATTCACTAAATGATAGCCATTTAAGTTTCAGTCTTCTTGTCTTTCAAAAAACAGCTGATCTGGCATAGTGGCATGTTACACTGACTGTACTGCACAGGGACTTGGCAGTGAAATGCATGGTGGTAACACAGTACTTTATTCTAGCAACTTTCCAAGATTATACAAGCAATGTTTAAAATTTGTCCCTGGTTTTTAGGCTTTTGTCCCTCCAATAAATTTGGCTTTTTCCAGATTTTTTGTGATGCAAAGTTGAAAGATATACTTGAGTGTTGAGTGGATTTTACAAGGAGCTGAAAGCTTCAGGGAAAGAGAAGTTTAGTGCTGCTTATGATGAGTCTGTTTGGATTGTTAATAGCACAAGTAGTATACTTGCATTTGATGCAGAAGGCTGTGGGTTCTACTCCCACAGTATGTAGAAGCATTGCTGATACTGTACTGTGTTGTACTTTTAAAGGGGGTGGATGCTGCAGTCCTGCGAATCTCCTCTTTGGCAGAGATATCTAGTAACTATGAACCTGTTATCAGTTTGCCATACATTCCCTACTGCAATATTACTAGCTTATCATTTTTAATGTAACATAGGTCATTTGTTTCTCAAGGGCAACATGCACTTTATTTGTAGATGAAACAATGACATATAAAACTGATTGCTAATAGACAGCTCTTCATTAGTTACAGATCTATCTAATGTGGAGTTATTTAGATGGCCTTTTTCTTCTGCAGAGATTGTGCATATTTACTGATACTGGTGGATTGTAGAAGTTTGAGTAGACTTTCATGGCGGAAATGTTCTGAATTGGGTAGTTTTGTCATTATTGGTGCATGCATATTGTTTCATTGTTTACTGGAAAAATGTTCAAAACAATAAATTTAAAATGCCCTCTAACAACTGTACTGTATTATACAAGGAATATAATTTAATACAATCAGGAAGGTGTATCAAAGAACACATGTATGTTTCATGTGCAATTGGCCTATGATTTGAAAACAGCCCAAAATTAGTCTTTATCTGCCACTGGCCAGATGTATTTTCTTTGAATGTGGGTTTCAATGCTGTTTCAATGAATGTGAGTTTCAAGGGCAGAGAAGTTTAATGCTAAGTCTATTTTCATTGTGAGACCACGTTGCTTTGTTTAGCAGATGTCTATTAGTGTTTGTGCTGTAAACTGTAAAATAAAACTTTTAAATGAAATCCAAATCATTGTAGAAGTAAAGCAGTATGCCCATTACAGTATTTATGGTAAATGGGGTGAAATAGTCAAATAATGGGACATTGGAATGGCTGTAGGGGGGAGGCCCCATTCAACCATGATTTTGTGAGTGGGGAAGGGTGGCAAACCTAGACAGCCCCAGCTGAACTATACTGCTCTACTGTCCAGATTTTCACAGAATGAATAGATTTTTGCTTATTTTTGGTTTGTTCCTCATAAAATTTGTGGTTTTCCGGCAAATAATTTAGAAATGAAGTCACTAAATAATGACAGACATTGAGTTTCAGACTTCATACCTTTCAGAAAAATGCATGCTAAAGCAAGACCTGTTAGTCTATCAAGTGTCTAAGTTTATACAAGAGCAATATTTAGTACTATTTGTATGTTCCCCCAATATATGTGGACTTGTCCAGATTTCCTGAATTAAGAAGTTGAGATGTATGCGCAAATAAAATCACTTTATAGAATTAGGTATATCCAAACCCCTCAACTGTCCCTGATTTTGGCTCAAAATGTTGCTCTCCCCCTAATAGTCTCTCCCCCAAAATGGCAATTTTGGAAGAAAACATGGAGGGTTTACAATTAATAAATAATTGTAATGATCAGAGTTATAGATTACTTTTATTTCCAAAATGCATGTAGATTATCTTATTTTGTCAGCTGCTCAGCTTAACTGTACTAATATTAGAAAGGTGTCCCTTCTTTGATAGGTTCCCAGTTGTATTGTGTGGCTATTTTATAGGTTCATAGGTTCATAGGTTCATATGTAGGTACTAGACTATTTGCCCAAATGCATTTATAAGCCTAGCCAGAATGTGTTGGCATTCTCCACCCCCTTAGATTAGTTCCCTGTGCCTCTGTCCAGCAGATCCACTGAAGTGATCCCTGGGGTAAACTTTCTGTTTCCCATCCACTCGTCAAGGTTTCTCTTGAAGAGTGTTAACGAGGAGTTCTGACTAATGTAGATTGGAATCTTGTTCCAAAGCATGGGGAAGTCTCTGGGACAGGAATCTATCCCTCCAACATGTCCTATTTATTGTTGTGGTGAGGTTTAGATCCCTAGAGCATGTGGCTTGAGGGGATAAGGTTTTCTTTAGGTGGAGCATGTCCATCAATTCTGGGTTGGACATGGCCTTGTATGTCAGGCAGAGATCACCTCTGAGTAGGCGGTATGCAATCGAGTACAGCTGGAGTTTCTTCAGTCAAGCTGCATAGGGCATCTGTTTGAGGCCAGTGATCCTCTTGGTGAGGTACGTCTGTGGTTTTTCCAGCTGTTGTAGGTGTCTTGTAAGGTACATCCCAAATGGGGCATTGTACTCTAGAAAACATCTGATGAGTGATGAGTAGAGGGGCACAATGACCCCTTTTGATCTGGATGCGAACCCTTTTGTGATTAGGTGGGCCACATAGAAGGACTTTCTAACCACTTTGGCAATGTGATTTTCAAAGGGGAGATTACTATCTACTTGGGTCCCCAGATCCCTTATTACATCTTCCGTATTTAGGGGACTACCACCTATGTGGTAGTTTGTGGATACTTTGTTTTTTTCCAAAGGGGATGACTATGCACTTTTTGGCATTTAGCTTGAGGCCATGATTTTGACACCAGGTGTCCGTCTCAGTGAGACCCTTTTGGAGGATGTCTGTGTCAACCAGAGAGTCAATTATAGCCCCTAGTTTGTAGTCATCTGCAAACTTGCTGAGCCATAGTCCTCCTGTGCTTGCCTGTACCTCTGAGAAGTATATGCCGAACATGAGGGGTCCTAGGACTGAGCCCTGGGGAATGCCACTTGTAACTGGTTTAGAGTTGGACTTAGCTCCCGCAACTCTCACCATGTGGGTTCTGTCCATGAGCCAGTCAGCAACCCATCTTGTGATGTAGGGGTTTATGTTCAGACTGGTGAGCTTGTTTATAATACCAGAATGGGGAATGGTGTTGAAGGCCTTTGCGAGGTCTAGGTAGGCTGTGTGTACCACCTTTCCCTCATCTATAGCCTTGATAACTGTCTCAAAGAAGTCCACCAGGATTAGGAGGCATGATCCGCCCTTAACAATGCTGAGCTGGGTATGGTCCAGTGTTTGGAGGTTCCCAATGTCTCTTAATGAGTTCCATGATGATATGCTCCATAGCCTTGCAGACCAAGCTAGTCAGGCTTATAGGGCAATATTTCCCGGGATCTGTTGTTGCTCCACCTTTGTGGAGCAGAATAACCATTGCTGTGTGCCACTCTATGGGTACATAGCCTGTGGAGAGGCTGAGTTTGAGAACAGTGTATTTAGGTGAGGGGTTAGTCTGTCTTTGAGCTTGTGTAGGACGCAGCTTGGGACACCATCCGGTCCCATTGATGCTATGTTTTTGGCTTTGGAGAGGGCTGTTTTAACCTGAGTGTCTGTGATTTCAGGGGCTCTACATTCTTCTGGTATGGTTATGGGTCTTTTTGGGGGGTGAAAGGGGGGTGAATTTTGCACTGAACCTGTCTGCCAGGATGTTGGAGATATTGGTTGGTTCAGTGTATTTTATGCCATTCTGCACTAACTCTGAGCAGATCTGAGCATTGCCACTTAGATTTTTGACATAGCTAAATAATGCCTTGTGGTTATTTTTGGAATCCTTGGCAATTTTTCTTTCGAAGCTCGCCTTGGATGATTTTATGAGGGATCGTAGTTTCTTGCCGATACTGATCAGGGATGTCTTTCCTTCTTGGGATTTTACTCTTTTCTGCACTAGTTTCCTCCTTCTATTGTATAGCTTGTTTATGACAGGGGTCCACCAGACTGGTTTCCTTTTCTTGGAGGAGTGAGTCTTGGTTTTGCTTGAGATAGCCCGATCAATGCATTCTTGTAGGTGCCTGTAAAATGCATTAGTAAAGGATTTTGCAGCTTGGACAGCATTATCCTTTAGCATGGGGGCTTTGAAACTTTCCACCTCGGTCTTCAGTAACGTGAAGTTTGCTTTTGAAAATTTTTTTATATTTTTGCATCACATTTTTGGTCCATTTTTCATAAAATTTTGTTTTTTGGGCAAATTAGTGGTAAATCATTAAAGACTGAAGTTAGAAAATAATGACAGACATTTGAGTTTCAGATTTCATACCTTTAAGAAAAAACATACTAATGCAAGACCTGCTGTTCTGTTATCTTTTTAAGTTTATAAGAGCAATATTTAAAAATTGTCCTTATTTTTGGGCATTTGTCCCATTTCTATTTATCTTTGTCCACATTTCTTGCTCTGAGGTTGAGAGGTATGACAAATCTGTCAGGGCCATCACCGCCAGCCAGAAACATTTCAAATTGTAACATACTGGTTGTACCCCATTCCCCCATGTAGAGACTCTGGATGTGTCCAACCAAGGCAAGGTGCAGTTATGCAGTGTAAGTGTGCAGATTATCTCTCTATCCAAGGTAGACACAAGTACTACAGTGGCTTTTCATCTGTCCTTGATTTTGCAGAATGTTCTGTTTTTCTGTCATATTTTTATACTGTTGATTTATGCTTCTTATTATTCAGAAAATGCATGTTGTTGCAGTACCTGTTGCTCTGTGTTTAAGTAACAATGCTTTAATGAGCATCAGGTAAGCCTGTCTGTGATTGTAAGATGCAAGTAAGCTTTACTAAGCATACTGTTAAAGAATTATCAACATTGAAAGACCTTTTGTTGTTGCCATGCCAAGAATATTTACATAACTAGATAACTTATAAGCCTTAGGTATTGAAATGCATATGACAGTATTTGTAATAAAGGACAGGATTACAGTATTTTCAGAAGCTCATTACATTTGCTGGAGACTTGCCATCATCTTTGCAGGCTTTACCCGTAAACTAGACAGAATGTCAATCTATCGTGTGTGGTCCAAAACCTGTGCAGTAATCCATTAAACAATTTATCTTGAGCTTGTTTCTTGTTTGCTGTCCATTTTTTACTTTGATCATGTTTTTCCCATGAAACAAGTAGATAGTTGTTTTCAGGCAGCATGTCTTTTTTCGGTAAGAAACATTTTTACAAGTGGAGACTGCTACTTTCAGCATGTTACTTGGTACTTTTATAAAGCTGAATATAAATTATAATTAGAACTGCAGTGCAAGGAGAAGTGGTTTGAGTTGAGTGCTGCTTGTTTTTTATAGTTGATTTTGACTGGCATTACAGTAATGTATTTAAAAAGTAATTTATTTTTTCATGCCTCACAACCATTTTGTTTCCGTCTAGATATTAAGTAAGCTGTCATGTATCCAATGCATTGAAATATTTTTTTCTTCTACACTTCATGTTGCCTTGATTGGACTCTCATTATGATGATTTAACACCCAGGTCAGTGTATTTAATTAAAGTCCCAGTTTTTCTGCTGTTGTGCATTGCTCAACCTCTTTCTAGTTGGCCACACCCCCTTCCCAATAGCTTCACTCATTCAGCTGTCTCCTGCAGCCCCCCTTTGATTTGAAGTCCCCAGCCACCTCTGGTTTGCGGGGCACTCTCTCCATAATAGTCTGTATGGCAATCATCTGGTGTCCATCTTGCACATGTGTCCAAACCAGAGCAGCCTCCTGTTCTGGATCTATTTACTGATTGCTGCCTGCTGATCACATCTGGTTCAGATGCTCTTGTTTCTAATGCAGTCACAAAGTGAGATTCCCAAGATTTAGTGCAGGCATCCCATTTGGAAAACCTCAAGCTTGTTCAAGTCTAGCTTGAGAAGTATCCATGTTTCTGATCCATAAAAGAGAACTGGTAAGATCAGTGCCCCAAAAAGGTAAATCTAGGTTGTGATAGAGATGTTTGTTCTCTTCCACAGACACCACTTGAGTGAGACAAATGCTGTGGTGGCTTGTCCAATCCTGCTATGGACTTCAATTGTTGATGCCACCTTCTTCTCCTGGACCAGCAAATCCTGATACTTTAATTCTTGTGTCTGAACTCCCTTGACATGGGTGGTGGCTAGTGCCCTATTAGTTGATATAAGTTTGGTCTTATCCACATTTATCCATAGGCCATACTATTGTGCAATGTGTGCGATGTCATAGAGGATATGTGTTGCCTCAGCATCACTGTACATGAAAATGGTGCTGTCATTGGCGAACATCAGGTCAGTCACAGAATGGGCTGCATTGTACTGAACTCTGCTCCTGCCCTCAAATACTCCCCTCATGCTGGGACCCACCACTTGTTGAACAGCAGTGGAGATACCACATCCCCTTGACAGACACTAGTCTGGATGGTAAGCTCTTCAGACAGTTTGTTACAAATGTGCACCTGGCTGGATGAACCATTGTATGATGTTTGAAGGGGTCTGCTGATTTTCTTCAGCACATGATCTTTCTCCAATGTCTTAAACATGGCAGGCCAGTGGATACAGTCAAATGCAGACTTGAAATCGATAAAGATGATAACTATGCATTGTCCACACCAGATTTGTTCCTCCATTAGTTGATGGATGGCTAAGATTTGATTGCAATATCCTCTGTTTGGTCTAAATCTGGACTGTTCTTCTCTGCTGGTTTGCTTGCTGTGTTTCTGCAGCCTTGATGATATGATCTCCATAAAGACTTTGCCAATGATGGATAGCAAGCTTATGCCATGATACTTCTTGCATTCCCTGTTGTCCCCCTTCTTGTGGATGGGTATGATGATGGACTTCTTCCATGTGGATGGTATCTGTTCTGTAATCCATAGCAGCTCAATCAATGCATGGAGTCAGTGGAGCAGGATATTGCCTCCAGCCTTGATGCTTCCACAGTGACCTAATATACTCCTAGTGCCTTGACATAGCTGATTTCACCTCTTCATCTGCTGGCTTTGCATCAGTTATTGGGGCCTCAGTGAGATCAATGGGCAGTGGATTGACCACTGATCCATGAGGTGGGTCATGGTTGTAAAGCTCTTGAAAGAATTTCCTCTAACATTTCAGGTGTTCACAAGATAAGCACATTAATGCCCTGCCTGCTTTTCTGATGTTGTCACTGGTGGGTTTGGTCATTTTAGGGCGCTGTACAGGATGCAGTCCCTGAGTCTGGATACTGTTGCTTCAAGTTCTGCTGCCACCTGGCTCCAATATGCTTCCTTTTCTGATCTCATCCTCTGGAGAACTTCTTAATTGAGCTGCTGCTGTCATTCTTAGTTACAAAGCTTTGCCTACTTGTGTTGGGCTACAAGATCCAGGTACTCATCAGATATCTATGGCTGTGTTTGGTAGTGGATGGATGGGCATAGTGATTTGGTGCATGCCATGATGGACTTTGATATCTGCTTTTCTATCTCACCCACATCCTCTATTCGGGCCAATGCTGCTAACTGGATTGACAGTATGATCTGGAATTCCTGTTTGTGGGCAGGGGCCATCAGTTGCTTCCATTCCAGCCTGGCTGGTGGAGGTGACTTGTGCTTTGCATGCTGTAAGCAAAGAGGCACCATGGCATGGACAAGGTAATGATCAAAGCCACAGTCTGGTCCTCGCAGAGCACAGATATCCTTGAACAATGATCAGAAGTGGGAGTTGACCAGGATGTAGTCTAATATGGCAGATTCTTCACTGGATGTTTTTTACCATGAGAGCTGGTGTTTGTGGGGATGCTGGAAATTGCTATTTCCCACAATGAGATCATTTGATGCAGCAAAGTTCAAAAGGTGCAGGCCATTATCATTCATGTTCCCATGGCCAGATCTACCTGTCGTTCCTTTTCAAATGGACCTGTTCTCACTGATGTGGCTTTGATGTCTCCTGCCAAGATGATCACATCAGTCCTTGGAATCAAATCCAGCCTGTATTGGAGCTGGTTGTAGAAGTTATCCTTGGTTGGTTCTGAACTTGTCTCACTTGGTGTGTAGATAGACAGAATGTGAGTGCTGATGGTACCATCAATGGTGAACAATGCCAGGTGGTCCGATATTGGTTGGAAAGTGATTATGCTTCTTGCAGCCCAGCTATCCACCATAAACCCAATGCCATCCTCTCACTTCTCACTGCCAGAGTTGTACAGCATCATCGGCTGTAGGTTGTTGAATGGTGAATGTTCCAGATCCAATGAATTATAACTCTGACACTGCAGAGATTGAGATTTTGCATTTCATGAGTTCCTTGACAATGATTTCCTTTTGGTAGACATGGTGGCTGGTTATGATGATGGACTTCTTCCATGTGGATGGTATCTGTTCATGGATCAGTGGTCACAATTAGTAGGCATGCAGTGATATGCAGTGATATGGGTTTCCAACTTCATGAGGAACATTAAATTATTGTATGTCTTCTTTAGTAGAAACATGAAGCCTTTGTGCATTTTGCACAGTTTTGAACTGATGACTGTTTATTTCATCTGTAGTTGATTTGTTGCACATGATATGCTTTGTTTGCACTGGCTGATCAGATCACTCAGAGTGAAGATAAAAGGCTTTTTTTTTGTAAACAATAATTTTTTACCTTGCGTGATTACATTTGTGTTTTCATGCAGTGAATACATACACACACACACACACACACACATATATATATATATATATATATATATATATACATACATACATACATACATACACATATGTGTACATGTGTGTGTGTGTGTGTGTGTGTGTGTGTGTGTGTGTGTGTGTGTGTGTGTAAAAACTAAAAAACTACAAAACTATTACAGCGATACTGGCACATCATGAAGAATGAAGATGATGGCTGAGATTCCATGAAATCAGGAGGATGTAGACAAGCTCAGCTGAGAATTCAAAGTATTCAAGCACTTGTAACTGGTTTAAAAATTGATACTTCTTTACTGAAAATAAAAGTTATTAAGAAGATTATCACCTTTGCCCCTAATCAGGTTTGATCAGCTCTGACTATGACATCTGATGAAGCCCAGTTACAGGAGAAACTACTCATCTGTTTAAAATATTTTACTGTCAGTAATGAAGTATAATTTTGATATTTGAAATATCAATCTGTAAGGGTTATCAGCAAATGCATCAAAAAGCAAATCTTCAAAAACACTTTTGCTGAATGGCAAGTTCAACCTCATATTTTCCCTTACTTTATAGTACTCATTTTGTGGTCACTGCACCTCAAACAAGTAGTAATCAACAACAGACAGAATGACTCCCTATTGAAATGTTGGTACTCAAAATGTTGTGTGACAGCAAGCTAAACAAAAAAAAAAAAAAAAAAAACTTAGGAGAATGGCAATTCTCAAAAATTGCTCTTTTCCTTTAAACTTCTTTTTTACAGGGGGACAATCCCCCTGCACCCCCACACCCTGTGAACTTATATATACCAACTCTGAAATTGCCATACCTCAGAGAAAGGAGAATATTCTAGGAAATGGCCATATCGGACTTGTTATATCATGTAAGTCCACTTTTTTGACCATGCAGTCTCCATGTTTTGGGACTTGCTCTAGCAGATACCAACATTTCAAATGTTTACTGACAGAACAGCTGCAATCCCAGACAAAATATAAAAAAACTATACACTCAAGTTCAACACATCATTAATATATGGAGCAGAAAACAACATATGAGCAGTTTCTGCTTCAAGTTTTGAACTGTGATACAAGCAATCTTGTACCAAGCAACAGCACATAAGTTGAATACCTCCTTTGTAGCTGATACCTTACCTGCCCTTGCCATCCTGCTGTACCTTTTTGTCAAAAATGCTTACTATACATTATATGTACAGAAGCTCCTGGTATAGTGACAGCATGGTCTGGTTGTGCTGTCTTGGAGATTCCATGTGTATCTATAAGATTTCCAAGTAGAACAGGTCAAAATCATCCTGGTTTGCAGCATCATATACCTCTTTATACATGGTATATCTATATCTATATCTATATCTATATCTATATCTATATCTATATCTATATCTATATCCATTTATCTCTCTATATATATTATATATCTAT